>NW_018406816.1:56947-75395 GCF_002113885.1 Mizuhopecten yessoensis | reverse complement strand
CTGAAATCATAGAGGATAGATATTGCTCGGATACCTCGTCCGCTGAAATCATAGAGGATAGATATTGCTCGGATACCTCGTCCGCTGAAATCATAGAGGATATATATTGCTCGGATACCTGGTCCGCTGAAATCGAAGAGGACAGATAATGCTCGGATAGCTCGTCCACTGAAATCACAGAGGATAGATATTGCTCGGATAGCTCGTCCACTGAAATCATAGAGGATAGATATTGCTCGGATACCTCGTCCGCTGAAATCGAAGAGGATAGATTTTGCTCGATACCTCATCCGCTGAAATTATAAAGGATAGATATATTTTGCTCGGATACCTCGTCCGCTGAAATCATAGAGGATAGATGCTGCTCGGATGGCTTTTTGGAATATGCCTGTGAATTAAAGACGAGCATTGAATTGTTCAATAAGGGCTAGAAAATGAAAACACTAATGTTGTATCTTAATAAAACAGTTATATTACATATCTATAAGAAGCTGTAAATAAAATGCTAACATATATATAACAGAATGTCTGACGGGAAATAGGATTTCAGTCTTATTGTTGGACTGTGAAAGATTTGCATGCAAACTTTAAATTTCCTCTCATTATCAAACCCTAAATTAGGTAAACAACTGATATTTAGAAGCTTTAAGTGCTATCGGTTGGCACTTGAGAACAATCCTTGAGTGTTAAATTGAATCTATAATTATGTTTTTGTTCTGTTTTGTTTTTTTAAATCTAAATATAGCTTTAATGTTACTGATATGACAGAAAATTACTTACGGATTTTGTTTTCAATATCAAATAATATCAATTATGTAAATTGTAATTAATAACACGGAGAAAAGTTTGGAGGAAAAATGTCAATTTTTTAGATCATTAACTGAAATTGTTGTTTTCATGAACATTTGCAATAAATCCCTGGCTATGTGATAAAGAAAATGACATTGGTCACCATTGACTAAAATCGTGCAGCTCATCGGAGTCTAGCTAAAAAAAGAAAGCTTAAAAAAAACTCATTTAAAAAATCCTTTGTATCTGAAATGATTTCTCTGTTTACGTTCGACGAGGCTTTGTTGCGCATAAAAGAAAACATTCATTGCGACAGGATTCATAAAATATTTCTTCGCCCCACCCAAATTAATTTGAATACAAACGATTTTGTTTAGAACATCGCCATGACTACAACATTGCCATAACGACTCTCGTCTATATTTTAATGCAACAACAAAATTTCATGTCAACGTTCGGGTATTCACCAGTATTGTTATGTATTTTTATTAAATAGTGGTAACTATTTAGAACAGACAAATTTTATGTGTAAATCTACGGCATAGGAATGCTCTAGTCAGCCTAGCGTCAGAACATTTAGTCGGTCCCATCATCCGTGAATACCCTCTTTGTTTTATTTAAGGTAAACCATAAACAAGCTTAAAATTGAATTAAAAACTCGGAAATAAACAATCAATATAGCTTTATTCATAGTGAGCAGCAGTCATCCGCGCTAATTCTACCTTATCGGTAGGTAGGTAAACTGCAGTATGGCTGAACGAAATTACAAAATATCGCCAGCGCACGTGCATGTAGTATATCCTGATATAATATATACAGGCGACGGTGGTATATCCTGATATAATATGTACAGACGACGGTGGTATATCCTGATATAATATGTACAGGCGACGGTGGTATATCCTGATATAATATGTACAGACGACGGTGGTATATCCTGATATAATATGTACAGACGACGGTGGTATATCCTGATATAATATGTACAGACGACGGTGGTATATCCTGATATAATATGTACAGACGACGGTGGTATATCCTGATATAATATGTACAGACGACGGTGGTATATCCTGATATAATATGTACAGACGACGGTGGTATATCCTGATATAATATGTACAGACGACGGTGGTATATCCTGATATAATATGTACAGACGACGGTGGTATATCCTGATATAATATGTACAGACGACGGTGGTATATCCTGATATAATATGTACAGACGACGGTGGTATATCCTGATATAATATGTACAGACGACGGTGGTATATCCTGATATAATATGTACAGACGACGGTGGTATATCCTGATATAATATGTACAGACGACGGTGGTATATCCTGATATAATATGTACAGACGACGGTGGTATATCCTGATATAATATGTACAGACGACGGTGGTATATCCTGATATAATATGTACAGACGACGGTGGTATATCCTGATATAATATGTACAGACGACGGTGGTATATCCTGATATAATATGTACAGACGACGGTGGTATATCCTGATATAATATGTACAGACGACGGTGGTATATCCTGATATAATATGTACAGACGACGGTGGTATATCCTTGCTGTGCTCTCACTCATCACGTTTACCCAGGCCGGAGTCTAGAATACTTGGGGAGCTATAGCTGTGTCATGTAAGGAAGCGTTCGGCTGGGATGATACTATCATTTCCCTCCTACCAAATTGGGGACCAATCGGATGTATACTGGTCGGATGTATGGTCAGATGGATACTGGTCGGATGTATGGTCAGATGTATACTGGTAGGATGTATGGTCAGATGTATACTGGTCGGATGTATGGTCGGATGTATACTGTTCGGATGTATGGTCAGATGTATACTGGTCGGATGTATACTGGTCGGATGTATGGTCGAATGTATACTGGTCGGATGTATGGTCGGATGTATACTGGTCAGATGTATACTGGTCGGATGTATTCTGGTCAGATGTATACTGGTCTGATGTATGGTCAGATGAATACTGGTCTGATGTATACTGGTCAGATGTATGGTCGAATGTATACTGGTCGGATGTATGGTCAGATGTATACTGGTCAGATGTATACAGGTCGGATGTATACTGGTCAGATGTATACTGGTCAGATGTATGGTCGAATGTATCCTGGTCGGATGTATGGTCAGATGTATACTGGTCGGATGTATACTGGTTGTATACTGGTCAGATGTATACTGGCCAGATGTATACTTGTCGGATGTATACTGGTCAGATGTATACTGGTCGGGTGTATGGTCGAATGTATACTGGCCAGATGTATACTGGTCGGATGAATGGTCGAATGTATACTGGTCGGATGTATGGTCAGAGGTATACTGGTCAGATGTATACTGGTCGGATGTATGGTCGAATGTATACTGGTCGGATGTATGGCCAGATGTATACTGGTCAGATGTATACAGGTCGGATGTATACTGGTCAGATATATACAGGTCGGATGTATACTGGTCAGATGTATACAGGTAGGATGTATACTGGTCAGATGTATACTGGTCGGATGTATACTGGTCAGATGTATACTGGTCGGATGTATACTGGTCAGATGTATACAGGTCAGATGTATACTGGTCAGATGTATACTGGTCAGATGTATACTGGTCGGATGTATACTGGTCAGATGTATACTGGTCAGATGTATACTGGTCAGATGTATACTGGTCAGATGTATACTGGTCAGATGTATACTGGTCAGATGTATACTGGTCAGATGTATACTGGTCAGATGTATACTGGTCAGATGTATACTGGTCAGATGTATACTGGTCAGATGTATACTGGTCAGATGTATACTGGTCAGATGTATACTGGTCAGATGTATACTGGTCAGATGTATACTGGTCAGATGTATACTGGTCAGATGTATACTGGTCAGATGTATACTGGTCAGATGTATACTGGTCAGATGTATACTGGTCAGATGTATACTGGTCAGATGTATACTGGTCAGATGTATACTGGTCAGATGTATACTGGTCAGATGTATACTGGTCAGATGTATACTGGTCAGATGTATACTGGTCAGATGTATACTGGTCAGATGTATACTGGTCAGATGTATACTGGTCAGATGTATACTGGTCAGATGTATACTGGTCGGATGTATACTGGTCAGATGTATACTGGTCAGATGTATACTGGTCAGATGTATACTGGTCAGATGTATACTGGTCAGATGTATACTGGTCAGATGTATACTGGTCAGATGTATACTGGTCAGATGTATACTGGTCAGATGTATACTGGTCAGATGTATACTGGTCAGATGTATACTGGTCAGATGTATACTGGTCAGATGTATACTGGTCAGATGTATACTGGTCAGATGTATACTGGTCAGATGTATACTGGTCAGATGTATACTGGTCAGATGTATACTGGTCAGATGTATACTGGTCAGATGTATACTGGTCAGATGTATACTGGTCAGATGTATACTGGTCAGATGTATACTGGTCAGATGTATACTGGTCAGATGTATACTGGTCAGATGTATACTGGTCAGATGTATACTGGTCAGATGTATACTGGTCAGATGTATACTGGTCAGATGTATACTGGTCAGATGTATACTGGTCAGATGTATACTGGTCAGATGTATACTGGTCAGATGTATACTGGTCAGATGTATACTGGTCAGATGTATACTGGTCAGATGTATACTGGTCAGATGTATACTGGTCAGATGTATACTGGTCAGATGTATACTGGTCAGATGTATACTGGTCAGATGTATACTGGTCAGATGTATACTGGTCAGATGTATACTGGTCAGATGTATACTGGTCAGATGTATACTGGTCAGATGTATACTGGTCAGATGTATACTGGTCAGATGTATACTGGTCAGATGTATACTGGTCAGATGTATACTGGTCGGGTGTATGGTCGAATGTATACTGGTCAGATGTATATTGGTCGGATGTATACTGGTCAGATGTATTCAGGTAGGATGTATAGTCAGATGTATGGTCGGATGTATACTGGTCAGATGTATACTTGTCGGATGTATACTGGTCGGATGTATGGTCGGATGTATACTGGTCAGATGTATACTGGTCGGATGAATTTTATCCTGGAGTATGGACGTACAAGGTTTAGTACATTAGAGTAGAATTTAAAAGCCTGATCTGGCTTGTTTTCAGAACAATATCCAAAGTAATGAATTTTCTAGTATAAACAAACGTTTGTAGCGGTTAAAAGTAAACGCAATGGGAGAGTCTCCAGTTTTGTCCACCGCGTGGTTCCCGCCAAATCAGTGAACAATTGCGACTGCTTAAGCCACACTCATTAACTACGCTGAATGCGCTGAATTGATCATATGTAGCCCTCCTTTAGTAGTTAGCAGTTGTGTTTAATACATGGATTCCTCTTCCTGAGAAACGATTTTTCAGGGATATGCAACAAGTTTACATGTTTGAGAAATTATCATAATTGAGAATGATTCGAGTAACGTATCAAAGTTGCATAATAAAAATGTACCAAATAATTTAATTTATGTAAGTGTCAAAATTCAAAAATATTAAAAACTGCATCTTTCTTTACCATTTTTCAATAATTTGCTAGTTTGTGAATGCAATTACATATTTACTTATATATCATATCAGTAAGTCACACTTTGAATTGATGAAAGTGATATGCAAAGGAATTTTTAGTATTTCCTCATTTCTGTTACTGTGTCAAAATATGTAATTTCTTAAAATCGGATGTGCAATTTAAAAGAATCTCACACTCATTCCATGCTACATGAACCACACAAGTTTGTTTTGTAATCAAACAGTCTCAAATAAATAAATAAAATACATTTAGGCCTCTGACCATTACAAATGTACATTGATGTCTATGGTTTGATTGTTGATTTGTATTTTTTTCTGAGCCTATTTAATAATTGCCTGGGGAAGATTTGTTGCTAATATAGTATGATCTACAATACAGTCATAAATATAACTTACTTTTGCATCTCTCTTTCAGAAAATAAACTAAGTCATTTGCATTTTGAGATAACTAATGTATTTTATTAAGTCTTATTATTTCTTGTAATCATTCCCTTTGGTCAGACCAGGTGACTTCCTAAAATCACTATTAATGTCATTGCCACCCAGATGAATGAAAACAACGGTTGGATTAAAAGTCCTGATTCTCTCAATCATGTTTATTAAAATTTTGTCTTTAATGTCATTCCAACATTCTCCTGGTTCCTGAAAAATAGATTATCTGGTTGCATTGGCCAAAAATAAATAATGAGTTACAGGTATCACATTGCTAATAGCCATAATGGTTTTATTAAACTTTTCATTAAACCATGTCTATTATATCAATTATCAAATGTGAGCTGATGAAATTGATTGATTGATAGGGGTTTATGTCTATGAACTGGTTACTACCGAGCCTATCACAATTTTGTTCAATCCTATTATACTACATTGAATTACTTATATGTAAAATAATGAGGGTTTATCTGACCTACAAATATTGTGAAATCATACACACACACACACAAAAAAAGAATAAACTAAAAAACCCACAAAAAATACCTGTGCCACAATTAAAAAAAAAATTGAGTTAGATATATTTATTGCAGAAAATTTACTCCAAAATAAAATAACACTTCTTGTCAAAATTCAAAAATATTAATTGCTGTATATTTCTTTACATTTACATATGCTCTGCAACCCACCATATGAACATTACCAGCAGAAATGCATTTCATTTGATTGATTGATAGGTTTTACGTCCGCTTCACTACCGAGTAGTTCGGTTATCCAGCAGACTGTTTTGAGTATGAAAGCAATTTTATACTCTTGTGACGTAACATGTGGTTTACTTATGACATCATATATTAACCTTGTTTAATGAGAGTCTTGTCGCTTCGCTTCAAATAACACACAGAATGCCCCTGTATCAAATGCTTAAATGACTATAGTTATTTATAGGCGCCAATTTTATTTAAATAGGTCTGTTCATAAACAAAACTATTTAAATAAAATAATTATTGAAGAACAAATAAATTTAATTAAACAATTGTTAATTCTATAGAAAAAATGAAAATATATGGTAGGAACAGTTTTTTTTAATTTTCACCGTTAACTCCCTTTATCAGTTTGAATTAATTTGCTTGCTGGTGCAATGACACCATTACTATTATAATATCAGCTACAGTCTCATTATGAGTTGATAGTTGTGACAGACAAAGGAATAGATAGTAGTTCCTTACTTAATTCTTAAGGGTTTTAGGATTAACCCTATCATGAATCACACCAGCTTATTTTGTAATAATCTTATGACATTATTTTGTAAATTGTTAAAATCCTTTCTTTCTATTGCTTTAAAGTATAAATTTTGAAAATATCCTAAGCTGGTAATTTTAATCTACTTCCTTATGATTCATGCCAGAAGCATAATGTCTTTACTTCATCATTTATATCCCCCAGCTCTATTTATTCTTACATCAGACAATATTTCTTCAGATATAGGTTTGGTTTTGCTGACTTTCAGATAAATTTCAGAGGGTATTATTTAAACACAAAAATATGTGAATAATTAGTTCTTTGACATTAAGTAGGAAATATTTTCAAAAATGTATGCCCCAGTAAGATAAAAATAAAATAAACCAGTTTAATTTTCCTTATCAGCCATGAAATTATATTGCAGTTTTTTTTTTACTAAACACCAATTGTTAAGCTATGCAGTAAACTGCATATAATTGCAAAAAGATTTAAAAAAAAAAAAGTTTCAGATTGACAAGAAAACAATGTTATCAAGTTTTTGGATGAAATGATGCAACTTGTTAAAAGGATGATGAATCAAAATTACAATTTCAACTCTCTCCGAAACAACTAATCTGCTGTTATATTGATTTGAACAATGAAGTATTTATTTGAGAACAAGTTTAATGTTTGATTTTGATTTATAAACAATGCAATTAATACACTGCATATGAAGTGGAAGTCACTGCAATCCATTTAATCCTAAATCTAGTTAACACCAATGTTTTGAAGATTATTTCTATCATGAATTAATAAAAAAAAATCAATTTAAAGAAAAGGGGAAATATTGTATTCTACAAAACATTAAATTCAAATAAACTAAATGGAAACTGTCTGATGTCAAATATCAATTATTGCATACTGCCAACACGTTTCTTCATTAATTAATTATGTCATTGCTGACATCCTAGACAGGATAAACGCCATGGTGCCGAGGTAAAGGTAAACTTGTTGCTTCTCTATTCACACCAGTCGTCACTTGCATATTGTCACATATAACATGTTTGTATAACATTTGAGGAGAATGCTTATAAACAGGTGGTTCCGTTTCAATATCACCACAAGAAATTTAGCTTTTGAACCTACAACTCTGCAAACATGGGTCAACACAAATACCCATGTTGCATATGTAATGAGGAATGTAAAACCAATTCTATTGAATGCTCAGTGTGTGACAGTTGGATTCATTTGAAATGTGTACCAATGACCAGGGATGTACTTACTAAGTGGTCTGACAATGATTGGAATTTTGTGTGCAAGAACTGTGCTTTCACAGATAGTAGAAGAAGAAATGGAGAAGACACTTTTGACTTCATGTATGCTTTAAACAGGTATGTACATTTATATAAGAAGGTTCTTCTTTTCTTACTTATTGTTAATGTTTCAGTTTTGGAAGGGTTAAATTTAACAAGCCATGAGTCCGACCAGTCGGGGGGGATGGGGGTATATATATATATAAAAACACCTCAACTTTGTAGTTGAGTCTACAGTAAAAATAAAGGTAATCTAAGAGTGAATGTTAATTAAACTTGAATTTATCCTAAAATACAACAAATTGCATTCCATATATTTCCATTTATCAAAAATTGTAAACAAAATCTGAAGCTTGATTATTTTTGTCTTACAATTTATTTGGAAAAACAAAAGTTAAAAGATTTATTTGTGTTCATAATATTTAAATAATGACACCACTAAGCAGTATGATTTGTTTATTTCTCTTACAAATTTGCGCCACTTATTCTTTTAAAAAAGGACAGTAAATATTTTCAGACACTGATTCTTTCAACTCACTTTCAAAAAGAGAAATGTTAATACATAAGTAGTGTATAAAAGGTCAGCAGTGATAATTAATATGGGATATATAAATATCCTGTATCCTTATACTTGTTATACATGTATTACACAATATATAAATATATGAATATTTTTAAAAACCTTTTAAAAAAGTGTTATTAGTTTCCATTTATCATGCAAAGTTTTGATTTTCCTTTATTACTATTCTCTTTATTGCCTCCAAAGATGAAGATTACAAAGTAATGTGGAACATATATACATAGTATTTGGTACATATATACACGAATACATAATATGCATTACATAAATATACACTTTATATATAGGGATGTGTATATAATGTTTACATAAGGTGTAAACTAATAAAATATTTTAGAGTAAACCTAAAAAGTTTCAATATACAGATTGCAAATTGAGCTGTAAGTAAATGTGTATACAACACATCTGAGAGGTGACATAGCATATACAGTATTTTTTTTTATTATTTTTTTATTTTTTTATTTCTTTATTCAAATTTTATTTTTTATAAACAACACATTTACACACAAAGCAACAAGCATACATTACATTGATTACAATTCCCTTGACAACGGACACCTCTTTACAATAGACCAATTATATACTGTACACATACACACTCACAGGGGGGGGGATTGCAAACTTTTCTTTATAGTACAATGATAATTGTTCTCATTATTTTATAAGAGAAGCCATTTTTCTACTTTATTAAGCAAGACTATATTATTTTTGCAGTTTTTATGCTTAATTATCAATATCTTATGAGATTTAAGTTCAAAAAGAATGTGATTCTTTAAACTTGTTATATTAAGTTCCATTTCTAGGCATTTCATTTTAAAAATGTATTGTTTAATCAATAATAGGATAAGATTATCCACTATCAAATCAGCATCCTTTGAACTGAATTGTCCAAATATAAATTCCTGTTTGTCAAAATTCAAATCAATATTACTGGTTGCAAGCAATTGTTTTAGTTCTCTCAAAATTTCACATACTTTACCACAATCCCAAAATAGATGTTCAATTGTTTCTGGAAATCTTTTACAAAAAGTACAAGTTGAATTTTGTTTTATTCCCATTTTTTGTAGGAGTGTGTTTGTAGTTAAGATTCTATGGTTAATTCGGTATTGAAGCCATCTTAATTTAGTACTTTCAGTAGTTTTAAAAGGACATGCATAAATCTTTATCCATAATTTGTCCTGAATGTTAAAAACCGTAGACCATTTCCTTTGTGACGTGGGTTTTGTATCATTTCGGCATAAAACAGCATAAATATCCTGTGCCCCTTTAGTCCTCCTTAATATAATATTAAGATTTAAAGGTATATTAGGTAAACAAATACTCTTTTCTAAAGCAAAGATTTCTTGTTTACTATTTATAAACTGTTTTATAGCACTAATTATACTATGAAAAGTTAAAAAATTGGACCTTATATCATATCTATGTTGAAATTCTACAAAATTATAAAAAGAACCATCTTCTTTAATTACATCATATATAAAAAGCACTCCTTTTCTATACCACTCTTTACAGAAAACAGTCTTATTGTTTGTTTGGATATTGTGATTATACCACAAAGGATTTTCACATATTTTTTCACTATATAAATTGGACGACACTATTGTTTGATACCATGCTTCTAAAACGTGTTTCCAAAATTTATTTTTACATTCTTCACATGTAATTTTTAATTTATGAATTCCACAATTAGCTAAAGAGAACTTATCCATGTAGTTTTCAGGAATTAAAGTCCAACTAGCATCTTCTTTATAGATCCTCCGTACCCACGTTGCCTTTAGTGCTGTTATGAAAGATTTTAAATGAATCATTTTCAAACCACCATGTTCGTATGACTTAATTATAACATCACGTTTAACTTTATCAGTTTTTCCGCACCACAAAAATTTGTATAATATGTTATTTACTTTTTTTATATAAGAGTCATGTGGGTTTGGAAGAGCTATAAAAAGATGATTAAATTGTGAAATTAGCAATGTTTTAATAATGGTTATCTTACCTATTGGAGTGAGATTTCTTCTATTCCACGAACTTATGAGAGATTTAAGTTTAACAAGTTTCTTATCAAAGTTTAATTTAACTACTCTATGTAAATCAACATCATATTCAATGCCTAGCAAATTAAAACGTGTACTTCCCCACAAAAGATTGTGCTCTGTTGTATATTTATTATTACTATATTTTTCACTGCCTATCCAGATTACCTGGGTCTTGGTGAAATTCATTTTAAGACCTGAAATTCTGGCATAATAGTTAAGTTGTTGTAGCGTTACATTTAAAGATTTTTCTGAACCGTCAAGGATAACAGACGTATCATCAGCAAACTGTGATAAAAGAATTTCTCTGTTATTTACAACAATACCGCTGATATCAGAATTATTTCTTAACAGAATCGATAAAATTTCAGCACATAAGATAAAAATATATGAAGAAACAGGGTCCCCCTGACGGCATCCACGCTCGATAGTGAAAAAAATGGATAAGTTCCCTCCTATGTTAACTGCAGAGCGTATATTTTTTTGAAAAAGGTTGATCCAGTTAATAAGTGATGGTCCAAAATTGAAGAAATTTAAAGTTTTTGTAATAAAATTCCAAGACACAGAGTCAAAAGCTTTTTCAAAATCAATTAACAATAGAAGACCAGGTATGTCATTTTCTTCAGTATAATGCATTAAATCATAAATTAAACGTGTATTTTCTCCAATATATCTACCTGGAATAAAACCAGTTTGACTGTTGCTAATTAATTTAGTTATTATAGTTTTGAGTCTTTCTGCTATCGTGCCGGATGCCATCTTATAAATAGTATTGAGAAGTGTGATGGGACGCCAATTTTTTAGTTTATTACGGGGTTTGTCGCCTTTTGGGATGCATGTTATAATTCCTTGTTTTTGAGTGACTGACATTTCTGAAACTGAATAACCAAAATTAATTGACCTGACAATGAAATGCCCAAGTTGTTTCCAAAATACTTTAAAAAATTCAACAGAGAAGCCGTCGGAACCAGGACTTTTATTATCCTTCATTTTCATTAGTGTTTTTGCCATTTCAGATATAGTTATTTGTCCTTCTAATGATAATGATTCCAGGGGAGATAATTTAGGTATATCATATGGATTAAACAAGTCCTCTAAGTTTACATCCTATATAGCAGTATTTCTTTTGTACAAATTTTCATAAAAAAGTTTTGTTTCATTTAGAATTTCTGTCTGTTCTAAAATCACCATACCATCATCTTTTTCTATCTTTGGAATAATTTCCCTGGTGAAGTTTCTAGATTCTAGTCCACAAAAGTACCTAATTGGCTTTTCTCCTTCAATTATCCATTTTGTTCGAGAACGTATCATATTGCCCATTAATTTTTGCTTTCTTACGTTTTCTAGTTCTCTCTTTTTTATGTCAATATTATTTAGCTCAACATTACTTGATAGTGCCCCCCTTTCTAGTTCCTGAATATCTTCAATCAACTTTTTCTCTGTATCGTTACTGTTTTTTTTTTTATAGCATGAGTATGAAATAGTCTTACTTCTAATTTCTAACAGTAAAGTTTCCAAAAACAGTTGATCATTAATTACAAACATCAAGTCTTCCAAAGAAACATCTTCATATACAGTATTTACAAAGTAATACAATGACATACAGTATGATAGTGCAGCATATTAAACAATATCATACATGTACATTGTGAAAAATAGTGTAACAATGATAGACATACTATTCTAATTCAGTTATATAGATGCAGCAACACACATAACAATACAGCAGATTACTTGTACAAGTTGAATCCTTGTGATATAGCACATCACAAGTAAATATAACATCGTAACAATACAATTGTATATATTGTTGTATAATATATATACTATAACATGATGTCTTATACTATAAGAACTACTGAAAGCAGGGTATATTACAGTTAGATTCATATTATTAATATACAATGACATTCATTAAAATCCATCAACATTTCACAATGAGTTACTTCATGGTCTCTAATATCACCGACCAATGTTATACCATATACATGTATTAAAATACAGCATATTACATTGATGTAGTGTAATCCAGCAAATTGATAAATGTTATTTACAAAATGGGTTTCTCGTATTCTTTTGTTGCATGAAATTCAGTTTCAATGAAAATGTTTACAACAAATATATATTTGAGGAGAGTCTGAATTCTTTCTCGTGCCTGCATTATCAATATATAATTATTTGTAATTCTTGTTTTGGTATATGTGAAAGGATTGTAAGTAGTTTAGTGAAATGTTGTTTCAGTTCAGATCCAGAGATAAACATACTTACATTCTTAATATTTTCTTTTTGGATATATAATTGTGAAAGTATCATAGAATGTATATATATAAAAATATCAAATATCACAAGAGTGATTGTTAGGCCTTTCTGCCTCCTAGGGCTTCTTACGGCTATATTTATTTAACGGTGTCAATTTTTTTCTCTCTATTAGTTTGTATAATATGGTAGATTATTTCAAAGGTTGTTATATATATATATCAGCTAACTATAAGTAACCTCCACCCCCACCCTACCCCCCACAACTCTGCCAACTTAGATCATCCCCCATCCCCATTGCTTGCACACACAATGGAAGTTATTTCCAGGCTGTTAATTAATTTGTCACACCTGGACAGAGATTGACACAGGTGTCTACTGACACTAATTGGTCAATGTATTTAGAGGTAACCTGGGGCTATATATATCCAAAACTAGGTGGAGAACAATCAGCAGTAATAGGTGCTTGATTACCTTGAGTGGTAATTTGGCTTTATGAATTAAATCCTTCAGACAAAATACCACATTTAATTTCAGATGAAGAGCTTAACATATAAATACTACAGAATTTTCCTATATTGCCTGATTTGATAAAAATTAAGATCATTTCTTGCTCAATCCATACCAAGATTGATTTTGGTGTATTCTTCATTTTATTGTATTGCAACTCCAGAGTACATTAAACAATATATTAAATAATTACATGTCTGCCAACACTTCTGTAGTTGCTTAATATATAAGTTCAACCCATACAATGGTACAGAAAGTGAAAAATATTTTAGACCTTATGAATATTTTTGTAACATAGAAGGTTTCTTTTTTAAATCAAAAGTTTTTTTTGCAATGTTTTCCATAACAAATATTATTGATACAATAAAAAATAGATCAATGATTGATAAAACGATTTTCATCTAAATAAATTCTGAAATTGAAGTGGTCGCAAAGAGGGATTTGTACCTCTATTTATTATTAGTTCTCAAGATAGCTGTTACCCGCTAAATTTCCAAAAATAACCATTTTGAATACCTCAAAACTTTGTAGCCTAATGTATTGATTAATGTACACACGTGTGCTAACAATGTTTGTCTAAATTAATAAGATATATATAAAAGATGTTTCATTGAATAAAGTCAGAAATAGGAACCAAAAAGTAAATAGTTAATAATATCAATAGTACTTTAAAGCGCAAAGTCTATGGAAGCTCGAGCTTAAAAAAAGACGCTTGAACTTAAAAAATATTGGACTTGCCTTTCTGAAAAAAACATGAAATTGTATTAAACAAGAGACCCAGAAATGTCAGCATAACTAAAGTATATAATAGCTAGATGTTAATGGTAGTGTACATGTATTACATGCATGGTTAGTCAGGGGTTATATTTATATGCAATTCCTACAGAAGAAGGATGATTTAAAGCTATTTTTCTATATTCACTATTTGACTACATCCCTCTGCCCCCAGGGTTCAAACCCAACCATTATACATTATTTATTTCCCTTCCAAGAAGGATGCTACTGTTCAAATTTGGTTAAAATCCCATATTCCCTACGGTAGAAAGATTTTAATCCTATACAGTTTATCTAGGCATGCAACTTGCAAAACATAACTACCCTAGGCCTTTTTTTTATTGAGAAAAGGTCATTGAAATTTTCAATTATATTTGACCTTGAAAGTGGGTCAATGTCATTCAAATGAAAAAGCTTCATAGTCCTTATTCAAAGTTTGCTACTGGTCAAATATCAACATTCTGGGCCTCATTGTTATTCAGAAATTTTACCCTTGTGACCTTGGATATATGTCAAGGTCATTCACTTTAACAAACCCTCTTATAGCCCTTTATCCTTGCATGCTAATGGCAAGATACCAACATTCTAGGCCATTTTTTCAAAGGGAGTTGTTTAAAAATTTCAAACATATTTGACTCTTGTGATATAAATATAACAGTCATTCATTTGAACAATTTCTTCAGATATGCAGGGAATATACATTAATGATAGTCATTACAAAAAGTATCGAGAGGAGGGTTTATGTGATATGCAATGTAGGGGGGACTTACTTGATAAAGCAATCATTGCAAAATATTAACGTTAAAAGTAATAATGCAAATAAGTCTGCAAGGTAGGGTTTGATAAAATTAAAGGACCAAGTCCACATGGTGTACTGGTCTCCTTATATAATTAGGCAGAATAAAAATATACCTGTGTTTCCCATTTCCCATCCATCCTTATTTTTTTCATGCTGACCCTAATACATTTTATTGGATTTGCAGTCACTGTAATGAAATTATAAGCTGCTTTAATTGTTCAAAATGTATAAGTAGATAAGTGTGACAGGCTGTAGTCTAGATAAGTGTGACTGTCTGTAGTCTAGATAGGTGTGACTGTCTGTAAACTAAATAGGTGTGACTGTCTGTAGTCTAGGGGGGGGGGGGGGGGGTTCAGCAGCATCAATAATTTTATTGAATTGTTATATGGTAACATCAATCGCTTGGAAGTTCCTTACCAACAAATCACAAGTCTTTTTGAATTGGTTAAAGATTTTGGGCAAGTCAAGATCCACAGGTTAAAGTTTTAGGGAAAGTCTAGTTTTAAGGTCACTTTAACGTGCGTTCGTAAACAATTTACATTTTCAACTTCTTCTCCAAAACCCCTTAACTAATTTCAATGAAATTTTGCAGAAACCTTCCATGGCCAACGGTCAAACAAAATTGTGAACTATATGGTCCCCAGCCCCCAGGGGCCTGAGGGTCGGGGCCAAAAAGGGTTGAGTTGACTAAAATTTCAAAAAATCTTCTTCTCAAGATCCATAGATGGAAGGGTCTAAAGGTGCTTTACCAAATTTGTGGAAGTAATTCAATTTGGGTTAGCATTATCAGTATTGGAAAGCATTTTGATAGTATGCACATATCAGCCCTAACTGACCCCCGGGGCTGATGGGTGGGGCCAGAAAGGGTTGAATTTTCAACAAGAGGCCCATGGGCCTTAACGGTCACCTGATATAATTATACAGAGAGTTGATTTTGTTTTTAACATGAACAGAAATATTATTCAAAGTGACAAAAAACAATAAAACAACCTTATTCAATATCTAGCATACAGATTTAAGACTAAAAAGTATTTGAAACTAGCACCTCTGATTATAAACAAGGAAAATGAAGAAATTTTAGCACACTGACTCCTTTGAGCCCCACCCTATAGCCCTTGGGGGTAGGGCTGACTCAAAATTTTCAAACTGTCAACTCAAGCTTATAATTCCAATAAAGTTATTAACATGTAATATTCAAAGTATCATTTGCCATTATAAGCCATAATAAATCCCCCCCCTCCTTCCCCACAGGGTAAACGTGAGACCATAGGGTCATAAACCTCAAGACCCTTCCATCTATGAAGAGTGTTTGATTCTACCATATCTGGGTCTTTGAGAAGAAGATTTTTAGCTCACCTGGCCGAAGATAGTTAACTTTTTCTTTTGAACGACTTCTTCTGAAGAACAGTAGTACCTAGGGTCATAATATTTGGTCAGTAGGTACCTAGGATGGAGTGCTATAAAGTTTCCTCATTAAAATAACCTTGACCTACTTTCAAGGTCACATCGGTCAAATATGTTAAAAATTTCAAACAACAATATCCTAACAACCATTTGAACTAGAGTCATGATACTTGGGTATGTTATGTAGCCCAGCAGTTCGAATATTTTTCTCAGTTACAGTTATGAGGTCAAAGGTCAACTATAAATGCTAGTCGGGGGGCAAATGTCAACTTTGGTTAAAAGCTTTAACAATCTCCTTCTCAAGTTCCATAAGGCCCAGGTCATATTTAGCCAGTAGGTACCTGGGATGGAGTGCTATAAAGTTTCCTCATTAAAATAACCTTGACCTACTTTCAAGGTCACATCGGTCAAATATGTTAAAAATTTCAAACAACAATATCCTAAGAACCATTTGGACTAGTCATGATACTTAGGTTTGTTATGTAGACCAGCTGTGTGAATTGTTTTCTTCATTACAGTAATGAGGTCACAGGTCAACTTTAAGTGAAAATCGGGATTCAAATGTCAACTTTGGTTAAAAGCTTTAAAATTAGAATTTTAAGTTTCAAACAACAATATCTTCAGAACCATCAGAACCGTTTAAGAGATCTTAAAATGTCTTGAGTTCTAGTTACCAAATGGTCTTAAGTTACCTATATGTCAGTTGCATGTAACAAAAGAAACAAGTGAGCGATACAGGCCCTCTGGGCCTCTTATTGAAATTTCAGTCAATTTGAACATTTTTGGCCCCACCCATCAGCCCCGGGGGGGTCAGTCAGGGCTGATATGTGCTTACTATCAAACTGATACCTTATGCTGATAATGCTAACCTAAATTGAATTACTTCCAATGGAAATTAAACAAATGTTGGACCAAAATGTGATTTCCCTATATAAACTATAGTAAAATTAACCCCCTTCCCAGGGGGAAACGTGATACCCCAAGGTCAATTTAAATTGTTTACGGACGCACAACGGACGACAAATGACGACGGACAAAAGGCGATCGCAATAGGTCACTTGAGACTTCAGGTGACCTAAAAATCTTCTTCTCAAGACCCAGATATGGTAGAATCAAATCCTCCTCATAGATAGAAGGGTTAAGGTTTTAAAAACAAAAATTAACTCTCTGTATAAATATATCAGAACTCGGGTGACCATTAAGGCCCATGGGCCCCTTGTTTTTAAACTACTTGTCAGATTTCAACAAAATTGGGCAGTAAGCATCCTTAGGGGAAGGGGATTCAACATTTTACAAATTACAATTAATTCCCTGCCCNCCCACCACCACCACCACCACCACCACCACCAAAAGGGGGTTACTTTGATAGTATGCCTTTACATGACATATCCGACAAGACTATTTGGCAGATTTCAATCAAATAAGGCAGGAACCGTACTGAGGGGAAGGGGATTCAAGATTGTACAAACCCTGATCCCCCCATGGGAAAGGTGGGTGGGGCCCTAAGCGAAAATTTGACAGTTCCCTTTAAACAACATCTGCTCCAAGGTAGGAAATTGAAAATTTGAAGTCATGGTAGATTTATGTATGGGGAAGTGCACAACACTTTCTGATATTTGATATGAACCATAAGGACCAGGCCAGAAGGGGTTGGGTCATAGGGGTCATTTTCTTTTTTTTTAAATATAATCTTATCGCATATCTAATTAAACATAATCATGATATCTACATTTTAAAGCAAATTATTTA
>NW_018406816.1:12789-56941 GCF_002113885.1 Mizuhopecten yessoensis | reverse complement strand
GGGGGGGGTACTTGGGGGAGTCTTGAAGAAGGAGGTTGAGTTAAGGAGACCCAGTTGAGAGGTCAAGAGATACAGAGGAGAGTTAAAAGTGAGAAATAGGAATTAAGTAATAATAGTAGTTTTAGCTGTAGTTTGTAGATCTTTGCAGTTTTACAGTTTATATTTGGAAATAATTGAGTTTGAGGTGGAGAGATGGAGTTCACAATAGCGAAAACTTAAATGTAAATATGCTTATTTTGTTGTTAACTTTATTTGAACTGGAGGCGGTGGGAATTGAGAACAGAAAGTATCAGTAACACAAAAGAGAATGTTATAAGATAAGTTGTATCAAACCCATATCTCGCTAGATTCTAAGATATGGACACTCTATCTGGCTAAAATAATATGTTCCTTCCTCTTCTGGCAAAAAACAGACTTGTCATGGTACTGTACTGCGTTATATTAATCCCCAATATCAACGTAACCCCATGTTACAGATTTCTGAAGATAAGCCCCCCCCCCCCCAATTAGCCCCCGCCCCTCTACCCCAGGGGCCATATATACCCTCTGTTTATACAAAATTGAGAATTCTTTGGCCAATAATTAATGCTCAAGACCAAATTAGGTCAAAATCAAAAATTGAATGGCATGACGCAATGGCATCAGCTAAAACTGTGTCTAAGAAGTGGATACAATTTAGTAAATACCTTCTGTTCAAAGAACCTTTCTATCTGGTTTCAAACAAGAGGCCCAATGGGCCTGTATCGCTCACCTTTTAATCGCACACCTGTTATCTTAAAAGCAGACCTAGGTCAAATTAAACTACCGCTTCTGACCAAACATTACCATCAATGGGTCTTTTGGCCTTTAAGGACTTGATCCCCACCCTATGTAAAACACATCATTTACCATCATATTTTCATGTTGTCATTTCCACACTCACTTTGATTTTAATGTTCAATATTTTTGTATGAAATTATATGTCCTGTTTGCTTAAAGCTTGTGGAGAACCACTTTTATCCAAAAATTCCAATAATTTTTTTTAAATTTTGTGGTAAATAATATTTGTAGGGTTAATAAGCAGTACTTCTTTTCAATATTATCACTATTTCTAACAAGGTACTTTACAGGTCTATATCTAATGTCAGAAGTCGTTTCTTTATTGGTGCTAATAACTTGTCCATGTTTGATTTTGAGGCTTATCAGAATCATCAGAAGAAGAAAAATGTCACCAGTAAGCCAAATTTTAACCAATGCAGTATGTTATCACTATTTCCCAAAGAGTACACGACAGATCTTTATAAAATGTTGAAGACAGTTACCCACCCTTATTACATATCAAGTGCTATGCGATAAAATAGTTTTAAAAAACAACCTCACGTTGATAAAACAATGTCTCTGTAGGTTTCTGCATTCAAATTGATGTTAACCGTACAATTAAAAGATCTTAAAAAAAATTCAGGATATTGGGACAACCAGGTATTACTGTCCAGGAACAACAGAAAAGAGCACAGGAAATTAAGCTGCTGATGTTGACGTATAAAGTCCAGTCACCTCCTTTATCCAAGTTGCTGTCAGGAAGAACAGACTCTGTGACCAAACGAATGCTACAGCTGTACAGTCCCATTACCTTGGAAAAGTTCAACCCAATCATGACCATTGGAGATGGCAACTGCCTTTACCGAACTGTTTCCAGGTTGTTGTATGGGACAGAAAATCATCATATCGAACTACGACTCAGGACAACTATTGAGATATTGCTTCATCCGGAGTACTATGACAAGGACTCAGAAAACTACAGAAACCAAATTCAGGATGTGTTTGTGGTTACCAGTGGTTATGCAGATTTAATTCACGCAGCTACTAAATATAGCAGTTATGCTGAGCTTCTTCATGTATATGCACTTTCTGCTGCAACAGGAGTAGTCCTTCAGTCATTTTTCCCACCTACAGACCTATGCAACAACTATTCAAAGGCATTTACCAGGAAAGTGATTGGGAGATGTGCACGCCCTTTACCATCTGGAGATCCTGTAATCATGTGGACACAAACCTTTGTTCCTTCCAAAGCAACAAATTTCAAACCAAATCACTTTGTCCCCTTACAACTTCATTCAAAAGAAACAGGTACAGTGAACATTCTCTCTGAAGATGATTGTGACTCAGATGATGGACTTCATTCCCTTTTATACGAACATCCATTCAGGTTTGACAGCGATTACCATGACAGGGAACCAGAAGTTGTGAACATAACCAACAACAGTGTAGATTCTAGTGATGTGACCATAAACTCTGACAGTCAGAACCCAGTTGAAGCCGACAGACAGAACCCAGTTGAAGCCGACAGTCAGAACCCAGTTGAAGCCAACATGCAGAACCCAGTTGAAGCTGACAGTCAGAACCCAGTTGAAGATGTGCCAAACTGTAAGATAGAGGGTGCAGCAATGGGTTATCTTCCTAACAACAGCTTCATGACGGCAAAGGATGTTCTTGCTTTTCTCACCGAGTCATCCGAGTCCTTGTCAAGCATTCCATATGGACATAAGAACAATGCATACTTTGTTTTTAATAATGAAGAAAATGTAGACCGTAGGGCCAGAGGACAGCGAAGCAATTTCTGGGATGACTGTGGTGCATGGATAAGTTCGTCAGGTTCATCTCCTAAGTCTTATTTCATCTACAATAATGCAAGTTGGATAAGTGTCCATCATCGAAATGGACTCTTCTGTAGGGAGGCTCAGGTGAAGGGGAAGCGTACCTTCACACCACTTGACCCACAACCTAACAAGGAAAGTGTCATTGTCCTTCAGCGGTCATATTCAACACTAAAGGAATGTCCAACATACAGAAGGAGGATTTCCTGGCTTGAGTGTTTACCATCATGGTGTCCGGCAAAACTACCCAACCTAGGACTTGCTGAATACCAGGGACAATTTCCAGGAAGGTCATCTCATGGGAACGCTAAGACTTCCTCAATCCCTTACACAAGAAGCAAACCAGAGCTCCTAACAGGAATAGAAACTTTAGTAGAAAATCATGGACCAAGAAACACATATGACAAGATGCATCACAGAACTGATGATCCTGCACTACATCCAAGGTCCATGGAACAGGTCAAGAATGTAAGGAAAAGGGTCAAAGCTAAGAAGACAGCAACAGAAGATGATTGTAAAGGCAACTTTGCAGACAATGTAGTAAATCTATGTGCCATGGTCGAGAACCATCCTTTCCTACAGAGTGTACTGGTTTCAAAAGCTAAAGTGCCATCAATCATATGCTACTCTGCAGAGCAAATCCAGGACATAAGACGGTTTTGTGCACAACCACATGGAGAAATCTGGGGTTTTGACAAAACATTTAATCTGGGAGATGTGTTTGTAACCACAAGTGTGTACAAAAATACAGCTGTCAAGCTCCGTCAGTCTGGAAATCACCCACTTTTTCTAGGACCTGTGTTTTTACATGGAAATTCAGATTTTGAAACATATTCAAGCTTTTTCTCTAAACTGGCCTGTAATTTCACGGACGAGGAGTTGTCACACATTATAATTGGAACAGATGATGAGTTGGCCCTGAGGAAAGCTGTTCGAAGAAATTTTAACCCTGGGTACAACATGTACAATATGTACAAGACATTTAAAAAACAACACCAAAGACTTCCTGACAAAAAATGTGCCATCATCCATGACAACAAGAAAAGACATCATTAGTGCAATCTTCGGAGAGAATGGCATGACCAGTTCGGAAGACGATGATGTTCTGGATTACAGAGTTCAGGCTGCCCTGACAAAATGGACAGATGAAGTGCCAACATTTGCTGCATATTTCCAGAACAGATTACTTCCCATCATCAAGGATAATGTTTGTGTTCCACAGCAGGTCAGGGATGTAACTAACAATTGGACCAACAATAATTGTGAATCAATCAACCATGTCCTTAAGGTTAAGACAGACTGGAAGCAGCTAAAACTAACTGAACTGGTACTTAGAATTTATGAGCATGTGGATGCTAAATACAAAGACCTCAAGAAGGCAATTTACAATGAGGGATCCTTCTGTCTGATAGACCACTTCTCACACCACCTGGTCAATGCTGATGTGTGGTTCCAAAAAACTCAGGAAGGAAGAAAATCAGCTTTCCAGAAGTTCATGAATGATAAAGGCAGACAGACTTCTGGCAACAGAGTTACCACTAAAAACGGAGGACTAACTGTTCCCATTAAGCCTTCAAGGAGCAAGAAATTAAACCAAGTAAAGCGAAGCAGGGCTGAGAAGACTGTGACAAGAAAAAAGCTGAAGACCCAGTAAGACACTCATAAGGATACTGGTGTAGTTGACCTTAAAAGAACTGAGAACATTGAACCTCAATACAGTATGTCCATGGCCATGTATCAATTAATGTGTGAACAGCTGTCCATGTGTTGTCAAGATGAACATTTTAGGTTAAAGTATACATGCAATGGTATACCGGTATGATATAGTTATTTCTGTACATGTTATCACTTTCCTAAAACCTGAACAATTTCAAATTGCAGTTTAATTTTTGTATGGCAACTGGTTTTCATCATTGGTAACTTTAAGGAATTTCAGGTTGTTTTCAAAGCAGGCCTACTTTCAAGGCAGTGTTATTTTTGAAATCATTTAGACAGTAACCTTTGAATGGCTTATTTTCTAGCCCATCTTTTCTTTGCATAAAATATAAAATTCTAAAAAATGAAATTGAAAATTGAAATCTACTTCTTTGATTAAATTCTTATGATAATTAATCATGTAATGTGATAAAATATGTCAAACCTATTAAGGGTGGATAGTGAGATATGACCCTTAACTGGAATTCAATGTATATATTCAATGCAAACCTATTTTCAAGCTTTTAGAGTACTTGCTAAATACACCCTTATGTAGTTGTTTGTATTCAGAGTCTTATTTATTGCCATCTCATAATGTAGCAATTTTAATGATGTATTTTAATTTTAAATGTTAAATTATTTTAAAACTTGTAAGTCACTATTAAAAAAGTTTTGTCCATTGTCTTTTTTACTAAATGTGATCACCTATTGAATTGTGATTTTATGTATTTTCATTACTTTTTTATACAATCACCACTACAATGTGTTACCAGTTCATATCATTTATGTAACAGAAACTTCTTCTTTTTTTTAATGATATAGATCTGTCATGGACTATAAATACATTTAATACAATCAATGCTATTTCACACAAAAAATACTTCTTACATATAGATATCCAAAGGGTGACAAACAGCAGCTTGGCCAATTTTTAGTGTTTATTGTTATGCAAGTATGAGCTTGGGAAAATTGACTTGCACCACAACCACTTGCACCCGTCCTCACATATATTAAGTCACCAATCACAGAACCTTTAATAAGCATAAATTCTCAAATAATAATGATATGGACACCGAGGTACACAAGAAACATACACTTTTCAGGGTGATGCTTAATCATAATGTGGGTCCAAGTTATATTTTTTTTATTAAACAGTCTTTTTGCAAATCCACAACTGAAGAAAATACCTTATAAACACTCATGGAACTTTCAATAATCATGGGACAAATGAAAAACTATAATTGCAACATAGGGCATGTATAATAGCCAAGCAATACATCCATGAACAACCATGAACTTTTGAAAATAATTTAAACATGTCTTAAGAATATCTTGCACATCATAGATCTGCATAATGTACATGTACGTTGAACAATTTATTTTTCTTCTTGATGATTCTTAAAGCTAATCTTTGAACAATTAAAAAAAAATCTAAAAGTTCAAAATTAAGAACTCACCTTATTCAGCAAGGACAAAAGAATTCTGAATGTGTTGATCTCGTCAAAAGTATATTACCACATATTTAAATCTGGTACAAGATTTATTTTCAGTCAGGACCTTTTTTATATAAAACTTAACAAGTATTCAACATTAATTGTTTAAATAAACTGGATATCTTTTAAAGACATATATTCCTAAAATGCCTTTCAACATCTCATTAATCAAAATTGTCACAATTTTCCCTTGAAAAAACAAATCCGGATTTCCGTTTTCCGGACCATTATTTATTACTTTACGTGTACGGAACTCGAGGCTGGGTTCTAAACTGCGCGACTTTAAATCTTAATAAAATTTGTTTTGGGTAAAGTGAACTCCCAGGATTTAACACATGACCCAAGTGGATTATAAGGAAGACACTTGTAGGTCCATTCTCTTAAAATAATGCCAATTAAAGGCGTGTTGCCCTCCATTTCGGTAACGAAATCGTGTTGTCAAATGCGTACTTTTTAAAAATTAATTAAAAATATTTCTAAGTTAAAAAAAATCCCGATCTTTTATATATGCCTCCTATTGATGATGAAGAATGCATATGTATGTCCATTCTCTTGAAATAATGCCAATTAAAGGCCCTTTGCCCTCCATTTCGGTAACGGGAATCGTGCCGTAATTTGCGTAATTTTGAAAAATCAATTTAAAATAGACGTAAACAAAATAAACGCCCAAACTTCTACATATGTCTTAAGTTGGTGACGAAGAATGCACATAAGGGTCCATTCTCTTGAAATAATGCTTATTTAAAGCCCATTTCCCTCCATTTCGGTAATTCAACTCCATTCCGGTCCATTTCGGTAAATACCCCAGCCCAACAACTAAAGCTATTACACCTTGCTTGATCAGGGACGGACGGACGGAGTCCTTTGCAGGTAAAGTTGATATTAAGTATGTAAACTTGTACGAAATGTATATAGATGTGAACTAGGCCTACAGTGCTTGTAAGTTTTGTGCTTTTCAGAAATCGTTTAGATATTAACCAATGACCAGGTCTTTTTATGAATATTTCACTTGATCAACCCTAATTTTCTCGACAAGCTATTCACTAATTCAGTACAATAGGCTAGGCCTACTGGCCGTTTTCGTTTATCGCATTCCAAACGGTTTGACCAGATTTGTTCGGTTTATGAAATATCGACAGACCTAGTAATTTGATGTTATTTTATGTCAAGTCTTGACAGAGATTTTCAAGGCCTGTATTGCCATTTGCAGGTCCGTCAGGTCGTATCCCTGAAATGATCAAGTCTAGAACAGGCCCCGCGCCGGTATTCGGATGATTTTGTTGTGTCTAATACGGATGACTGCTGTCTTTGTGTACCGATAAACTCAATATCATTGTTCTTCAGGTTAAATCTACCACTGAACGAGTTATAAAGGCAAAGAATAGTTTCACTTTTTGTTTTTACATTTGGAGTATTCTCCCTTCTATATAGAAGATGAAGCATTTTTTTCTGACTCTGTGTAACTTCCACTGTCAGGATTTTCATACATTTTTTGGCCAATAACTGGACACTCTTTAAGATGAAATGCTTTAATTCTTAGATGGCAACATTGATAGTGCAAGCTTTGAAATATAAAGGTTCTAAGTTTGTTTGAATCTTCAAATGCTGAAAATTTCAATTTTTAACAGGTTTTTTTATTCCATAAATTGTATTTTAACATGCATATATGTGATGTACCATGAATACTTGAAAAGAGTTTAAAACATATCTTTCAATATTGGCAATGCTTACAACTAATTACCCTTTCCTAGCAGACACACCCTGTCTCATCTGGATTTACCTCACCAACACACTAATCCGAAGAAAACAAATCAGAAACCAGAACTGTCCACATCTTTGGAGATGCTTTTCAACATAAACTCCATCCTCCTAAACCCTCAACAACACAACTTTCACACATGCTTCAACATATTAAAGGACAGCAGCTAAACGACAAAATTCTATAATACTTTCCAAATGTGGTTATTTCACCCCCTCCCTAACACCAGCCCAATCATATACTTTTTCACACACAGTGACACACACAATCCTGTGATTATCATAGACATTTTTCTGACAAGCCCTTTACATCTTTAACTTTTTATGAGTCCCATTACTAAGAAATATATAGTTGGTCTTCAGAAAGTTGGTGAGTACGAAAGGAAAAAGATGAGTCCAGGACTCAAATATCTGAGTCCAAAACATTACTGACCATCACAGTATTACACACATGCATACCCAGTAGCTAACTGGAACATATTTCCTGCAATACCAAACCCACTGGATTTTTTTCATCCTGATCATGAAAGACATTGTTTTGTTATTATTGTTATACATATATGTAATTTTATAACTGTCCATGTCAAGATGATACATTTTCTGTACTGAAAACCCTCTTTCAAAATATGTTAGCAGGTACACTGTATATTTATGGCAGAAATATATAAAAGTTTCATTCATATTTTTTATTTTCCAGATACAGGATGGAAGACTTTTTAAAAGATCGAGGAGTAGAAGGAACCATCATTAATAAAATGAAAGAAGAAGGTGTAAGTAATGTCTTTAAATCAGAAAAAAAGTCTGACTATCAAGGAGTGAAACAACTTGGTAATGGTAAAAGTCCAGGATTTGTTGAGAAATGTCCTTTTTAGAAAAAACATTGTTAAAAAACATTGTTAAAAGGCTTCATTTCATCAATATGGGAAACTGACCCCTACTCCACCACTGTTTTGCCCTAATTTTTTTAACTCCACATTTGATTTCTGTTATTTAAAGATATAGAACCATATCTTAAAGTAAGTTAAAAAAACAATTGATTAGATTTTTTTTTAAATGGTTGATGGCTTCATTTCACCATTATGGTAGAGTGACAATTTCTTTGTTGAGATATGAAAGTGTGTTTATATTTATGCCTGGACCATTTTTTTGGTCCAGCTACTGGGCCCGGTAAACAAGATTTACAGATGACCCGTGAACGTGGTAAAGTAAAGGTATCTACCAGGTATTTTCGCTTACCTGCCCAGAGGGCAATTGAACTTCTGCCATGGCGCAGCGTCCATCGTCCATCCATCAACTTTTCCTTTAAAACACCACTAGTCCTGAATGACTAAGAGGATTTTAGTTAAATTTGGTCTGGAGCAGCCTTGGGCGAAGGGCACTCAATTTTGTATAAACGTGAGTGTGGCCCCCAAGGGGGCAGAGGGGTGGTGTAATGTGGTAATGTAATGTGGTAGTGTGATATGGTAGTATTATGTGGTAGTGTGATATGGTAGTGTACTGTTATGTGGTAGTGTAGTGTAATGTGGAAGTGTGATATGGTAATGTGATATTGTAGTGTGGTGTGGTAGTGTTATGTGATGTGTAGTGTTTTGTGGTGTGTAGTGTTATGTGGTGTGTAGTGTTATGTGATGTGTAATGTTATGTGGTAGTGTGATATGGTAGTGTGATGTGGTAGTGTAATGTGGTAATGTAATGTGGAAGTGTGATATGGTAATGTGATATTGTAGTGTGGTGTGGTAGTGTTATGTGATGTGTAGTGTTTTGTGGTGTGTTGTGTTATGTGATGTGTAATGTTATGTGGTAGTGTGATATGGTAGTGTGATGTGGTAGTGTAATGTGGTAATGTAATGTGGTAGTGTGATATGGTAGTATTATGTGGTAGTGTGATATGGTAGTGTACTGTTATGTGGTAGTGTAGTGTAATGTGGTAGTGAAGTGTGATATGGTAGTGTGATGTGGTAGTGTAATGTGGTAATGTAATGTGGTAGTGTGATATGGTAGTGTAGTGTTATGTGGTAGTGTAGTGTTATGTCGTGTGAAGTATGATGTGATGTGTAGTGTTATTTTTGTGTGTTGTGGTGTGTAGTGTTATTTTAGTGTGTTGTGGTGTGTAGTGTTATTTTAGTGTGATTAGGTGTGTAGTGTGATGTGGTTGTGTTATGTGGTGTGTATTGTTGTGTGGTGTGAAGTGTTATGTGGTGTGTAGTGTTATGCGATGTGTAGTTATATGTAGTGAGTATTGTGGTGTGGTGTGAAGTATGATGTGGTGTATAGTGATATGTGGTGTGTAGTATGATGTGGTGTGTAGTGTTATGTGGTGTGTAGTATGGGTAATGATGTGGTGTTTAGTGTTATTTGGTGTGTATTGTTATGTGGTGTTTAGTGTGATGTGGTATGTAGTGTTATGTGGTGTGTAGTGTTATGTGGTATGTAGTGTTATGTGGTAGTGTNTATACTGTAAGTACTAACAATTCACACCGCGATCCTTTCTGACATCTGCTATATTCTAAGCACTCAAGTTTTCTCTCCATTTTCTTCTTTTTCCTCATGACAACAATTTGATGTATGTCTTTGTTCACACTTAACTACAAACTGTTGTATGTCATGGTTCACACTAAACTACAAACTGTTGTATGTGGTGGTTCACGCTTAACGACACGCTGTTGTATGTCGTGGTTCACACTTAACGACACACTGTTGTATGACGTGGTTCATACTAAGCAACAATCTGTTGTATCTCCTGGTTTACATCTAATGACAAACTGTTACATGTCGTGGTTCACACTAAACAACACTCTGTTGTATGTCGTGGTTCAAGCTTAACGACAAACTGTTATATATCATGGTTTACACTTAACGACACGCTGTTGTATGTCGTGGTTCACACTTAACTACACACTGTTGTATGTTTTGGATCACACTTAACATCACCCTGTTGTATGTCATGGTTCACATATAACGTTAAACTGTTGTATGTCGTGGTTCACACTAAACAACACTCTGTTGTATGTCGTGGTTCACATATAACGTTAAACTGGTGTATGTCGTGGTTCACATTAAACTTCACTCTGTTATATGTCGTGGTTCATACTAAGCAACAATCTGTTGTATCTCCTGGTTTACATCTTAACATCACCCTGTTGTATGTCATGGTACACATATAACGTTAAACTGGTGTATGTCGTGGTTCACACTAAACAACAATCTGTTATATGTCGTGGTTCACGCTTAACGACAAGCTGCTATATGTCATGGTTTACACTTAACGACACACTGTTGTATCTCGTCATTTACACTTAACTACACACTGTTGTATGTTTTGGATCACACTTAAAATCACCCTGTTGTATGTCATGGTACACATATAACGTTAAACTGTTATATGTAGTTGTTCACACTTAACGACACTATGTTGTATGTCGTGGTTCACACTTAACTACACACTGTTGCATGTTTTGGATCACACTTAAAATCACCCTGTTGTATGTCATGGTACACATATAACGTTAAACTGTTATATGTAGTGGTTCACACTTAACGACACTATGTTGTATGTCGTGGTTCACACTTAACAACACTCTGTTGTATGTCGTGGTTCAAGCTTAACGACAAACTGTTATATGTCATTGTTTACACTTAACGACACACTGTTGTATGACGTGGTTCATACTAAGCAACAATCTGTTGTATCTCCTGGTTTACACCTAACGAAAAACTGTTGTATGTCGCGGTTCACACTAAACAACACTCTGTTATATGTCATCGTTCACACTTGACATTTCACTGTTGTATGTCATTGTTCACCCTTAACGACCAACTGTTATACGTCATGGTTCACACTTAACGACAAACTGTTATATGTCATGGTTCACACTAACGACACACTGTTATATGTCATGGTTCACACTTAACGACACTATGTTGTATGTCGTGGTTCACATTAAACTTCACTCTGTTATATGTCGTGGTCTACGCTTAACGACAAACTGTTAAATGTCATGGTTTACACTTAACTACACTCTGATGTATGTCTTGGATCACACTAAACATCACTCTGTTGTATCTCATGGTTCACATTTAACGATAAATTGTTGTATGTCGTGGTTCACATATAACGTTAAACTGTTATATGTAGTGGTTCACACTTAACGACACTGTTGTAAAACGTGGTTCACACTTGACATTACACTGTTGTATTTCACTTAACGACACGCTGTTGTATGTCGTGGTTCACACTTAATTATAATGTTCTGTATCTTGTGGTTCACAATTAACCACACATTGTTCTATGTCATGGTTCACACTTATCTACAAACCGTTCTTCGTCATTGTTCACACTTAAATGCAAACCGTTTTACGTCATTGTTCACACTTAACGACTAATTATTGTATGTCATGGTCACATTTAACTACAAACTGTTGTATGTCATTGTTCACACTTAACTACAAACTGTTTTATGTCGTGGTTCATACTAAGCAACAATCTGTTGTATCTCCTGGTTTACATCTAACGACAAACTGTTACATGTCGTGGTTCACACTAAACAACACTCTGTTATATGTCGTGGTTCACGCTTAACGACAAGCTGTTATATGTCATGGTTTACACTTAACGACACACTGTTGTATCTCGTCATTTACACTTAACTACACACTGTTGTATGTCGTGGTTCACACTAAACAACACTCTGTTGTATGTCGTGGTTCACGATTAACGACAAACTGTTATATATCATGGTTTACACTTAACGACACGCTGTTGTATGTCGTGGTTCACACTAAACAAGACTCTGTTGTATGTCGTGGTTCACACTTAACAACACTCTGTTGTATGTCGTGGTTCACACTAAACAACACTCTGTTATATGTCGTGGTTCACGCTTAACAACAAGCTGTTATATGTCATGGTTTACACTAAACGACACACTGTTGTATCTCGTGATTCACACTTAACTACACACTGTTGTATGTCTTGGATCACACTAAACATCACTCTGTTGTTTCTCATTGTTCACATTTAACGACACGCTGTTGTATGTCGTGGTTTACACTTAACGACACGCTGTTGTATTTCGTGGTTCACACTTGACAACAAACTGTTATATATCGTGGTCCATACTTAATAACAATCTGTTGTATCTCGTTGTTTACACTTACCGAGAAACTGTTGTATGTCGTGGTTCACACTGAACAACACTCTGTTGTATGTCGTGGTTAACGATTAACGACAAACTGTTATATGTCATTGTTTACACTTAACGACACGCTGTTGTATGTCGTGGTTCACACTAAACAACACTCTATTGTATGTCGTGGTTCACACTAAACAACACTCTGTTATATGTCGTGGTTCACGCTTAACGACAAACTGTTATATGTCATGGTTTACACTTCACTACACATTTATGTATGTCTTGGATCACACTAAACATCACTCTGTTGTATCTCATGGTTCACATTTAACGACAAACTGTTGTATGTCGTGGTTCACATATAACGTTAAACTGTTATATGTCGTGGTTCACACTTGACATTACACTGTTGTGTGTCGTGGTTCACACTAAACATCATTCGGTTGTATGTCATTGTTCATACTTAACTACAAACCGTTTTACGTCATTGTTCACACTTAACGACTAATTATTGTATGTCATGGTCACATACACGCTGTTGTATGTCGTGGTTCACACTTAACAACAAACTGTTGTATGTCGTGGTTCACACCTAACAACAAACTGTTCTATATCATGGTTCACACTTTACGACACGCTGTTGTATGTCGTGGTTCACACCTAACAACAAACTGTTCTATATCATGGTTCACACTTTACGACACGCTGTTGTATGTCGTGGTTCACACCTAACAACAAACTGTTCTATATCATGGTTCACACTTTACGACACGCTGTTGTATGTCGTGGTTCACACCTAACAACAAACTGTTCTATATCATGGTTCACACTTTACGACACGCTGTTGTATGTCGTGGTTCACACCTAACAACAAACTGTTCTATATCATGGTTCACACTTTACGACACGCTGTTGTATGCCGTGGTTCACACCTAACAACAAACTGTTCTATATCATGGTTCACACTTTACGACACGCTGTTGTATGCCGTGGTTCACACTTTACGACACGCTGTTGTATGCCGTGGTTCACACTTTACGACACGCGGTTGTATGCCGTGGTTCACACTTTACGACACGCTGTTGTACGTCGTGGTTCACACTTTACGACACGCTGTTGTATGTCGTGGTTCACACTTAACAACAAACTGTTCTATATCATGGTTCACACTTTACGACACGCTGTTGTATGTCATGGTTCACACTTAACGACACGCTGTTGTATGCCGTGGTTCACACTCAACGTCTAATTATCGTATGTCGTGGTTCTTACTTAACGACACGTTGTGGTACAGTGTATGTTATGTTACGAAAAATAAAGAACTTGGGCAAGGCACTATTCATATATACGAGACAACGGCCAAGCTATCCGTATCAATTGTATCACTGTTATATTAATATACAAAGGTGAGACAAGTCTACTTAAGACTGTTTATTACGTCTGCTACCCCACACAGCTTTGACCCGGCTGGAAATGAAATATCTGGTGATATAAATGTTATCCATAATACAAAGCTTAGACAGTTCATGAGGGGTTCAAAGTATCGAGAGAGTCCAACTGTCAACTTGATTGTACATTTTTAGGTCACATTTTCGACTTCATCTCAAGAACTACTGCACAGATTTTGACTACATTTATTCTGACGTATATTTGTGAAATGAGGTTTCAAGTTTGTTCAAGAGAAAATGCTGGACCCCCTGGGGACTGAGGGGCGGGGCCAAAAATAGGAAATTTGACTAAATCTTTAAAAAATCTTCTTCTTAAGACTGCGATTGGCTGCTGGATGTATATTTCACTTTTAGCATACCCTAAGGGTAAGGAGTCAAGTTTGTACAAATCAGATCCCTCGGGTCAGAATTGGGGCCACGGCCAGAGGCCAATGTTTAAAATAGGCTGTAATGGGTATTGAGCTACAAAAATCTTCTTCTGACAAAAAGGAAATAACCACAGCGTTGATATTTTACTTTTAATATACCTTAAGGGTGACCATTCAAGTTTGTACAAATCAGACCCCTGGGGTCAGAATTGGGGCCCCGCCAAAAAGCCAATGTTTAACATAGGCTGTAATGGGTATTGAGCAGCAATAATCTTCTTCTGTCTAAAGGAAATAGTCACAGCTTTGATATTTTTAGGTCACTTGAGACGATTTACATTTTCATCTCTTCTCAATAACCAAGAGGCCATGGGTCATGATTTTTGGGCAGTAGCATGCTGGAGCGAAGTGCTTCCAAGTTTGTTCAAATGAATTACTTTGACCTACTTTTGAGATCACTGGAGCAAATATATTTTATGATTATTCTATTTCATTGTTATCATTGTACAAATTTTTGTAAAAATATGCCTATGAGTAGCAAGGCTTCAAGCTATTGAACAATACAATACAATACTTTTTGATATGCACCCTGCTTGGCCAAATTTTACCGTCACACACAGTACCCTTGAGTGTTTGAATGTTTGAAAAAAATCCCACTAATTGAAATATAGGTTTCATTTCTATTCTTCAAAATACTAGACTACATGTTTCGTGTTTAGAAGATGCTAAAATTGAAATGGATCATTAATGCTATATTAAGACTTACATGTTTATAACTAAAATTATCCTCCCAGTCTATGTTGAACTTTACGAATGGATAGAGGTATTTCTGCATGGGGAGATAACATAGGTTATTGTGTCTCCCAAACAAAGTGGGGGACATATTGGTTTTACTCCGGTTTTTTTATTCTTTTTCTTCCGCCTTAAAAGTTTCCGACACATTTCTCAAAAACTGTTTGACGGATATTTTTGCTCAAATTTGGTATGTAGGTGTATTTTGCGACTGCGAACATAGTAGCGGAAATGTTTGGGGGACATCTGCAATGGTCCCCATTACAATCAGTACTTGTTTACATCATTGTTTTGTTTTTAAATAAACGACTGTCTCTTTGAGACAAACTCTAAGTACTCTTGACCAACCAAAGATAAAACGCAAAAAAATATATATCTACTGCTCTAAAGGAAAACAGTGTTTTGAAACATCGAGCCTCATCTTAACTGCCGCTATCTTGCTGTACTGACTACGCTAGCAACACGTAAATAGCGAGATCGGAATCCGCTTATGACAAATGTGATATTTACAACGCATAAAGCTAACGCTTTAGGCTTCATGAAATGCACAAAATCACCAAACGTATATAGGCGAAAAAATATTGTCAAAGTTCATTAAATTACAACAAAACAGGTAAAATATAAATGAAAGAAAATGTGCAGAACGTTTAACGATATAGGAAACAAATAGGAGTATAACGTGTATATTGTAATACATGCATAACGCTTACAAAATCGTTACTTGTAAACCGCATATATATGTAGTTCGTGCCACATAATGACTGACAGAATGATGTGATTTTTTGAAGTCCGTTACAATATCATAAAAGTTATTTGATAAAAGAAAGAAAAAAAAAACGCAATGCAACACAAACGATACAAATACCCTTGCGTGTGGTTTACAATTGTGTATTCAACTTCCTTATTACGTCTAAATTATGCAACTGCAATCGTTTACGATATTCTTATGCTTAAACAATACATGATTCATAAAAATTCGTTCAGAAACAAAAACTCATTTGAAATATTGTGATACTTGACTTATATAGACTTTTGACCAAATTCCATGCATGAATGATTTTAGCTATAGAGCGATGACAAAGATTGTTTACTATATTAATGGCGACCTAATGCTTGACCTTTGCACCTAAACAACTTATATTCTCGTTCATTTTTTTTTTTTTTAAATATGCAGGAATAAATGCGGTATAAAAACAAATATCAATAGCAATAGAGATCTGACCTTAACCATGGACCGCTGAAACATGAACTTGTTCGATGTAATCACATGGATGACCAGTACGTTTAGTTAGATCTAAATCCATGCAGGAATTATACCACTAGATCGATAACACAAATATCTATATAAAGAAACGGTGACCTAGTCATTGGCTTTGGAATCCTGAAACACAAACTAAAGCGATGATGAAATGCGAACATACGTTCAAATACTATACGTATATATATATATACGTACGAATGGAGTGTTTTTTCTCTTCTCCGACCTCGTCGCAAAAGGAATAATAATAAAACGAGAAAAAACATGTAATAGAAATTCTAACCTGAACTGTGTGTGTGATTTTTTCACTACTGCAATATGTGACTCAGATATTTCCAATTTCTTTCAACTTTCATCAGACCGATGACCATAGACAAATGTTATGTGTTGTCGTTGGTTTTTAATTCCGGACAACCATATAAGGCAGCTAAGGAATTAGCTTAAGTAATGCTCATAACACAATAACAACTTTGAACAATTTAATCTAAACTGCTTTTGATTTGTGAGGGTTTTATCAAGTAAGCAACATTAATTTACAATATTATGGAACAAGAAACCTTAATAGTTTCTAAGTAGTACCTCCAATAAGACTAGCTAACGATGGCGTTGCGTTGGCGGTTTTTTGGCAACCCCACTTAGGCTAGCTAAGGTTTTTAGTTATATTTTGGTTGTAGTTGCTAACATGGTTGGTATGTGTGCAACTACTTTGTATTTATAGTGGCTTAATCAGTAAAATAGATATAAATGTCACCCTTTGGGTGGCCATTTCACTCACATTTCTTGTTTGAGATGTTCTTGTTGTGAGTGGAGAGGCATAACTATAGCTACCTTCTGTTCCAGTACTAGAAGGCAAGAAACGAAACGAACCATGGTCGTACCTTAGGTGAATACATCTCAAAATGGCGACGGATTAGTTCACGATTTGTATATCAAAACCTCTCGCTATACATCAAACTATCATCTAATAATACCTTATGCATTATATCTCCAGTAACGATTATGTGATATATTTGAGAAGACAGTTGAATACACAAATCGAAACGCTAAGACCGTTTGATCTGCACCATAATACCCCCTTCAACGCACTCCAACTTTCCAAATGTTTTTGTAATTCCTAAAAGACTTGATTGAGAAAGACAAACACATTTTGCTGTTATTAATATTTTATTTATCAATTATCAACATGTTAACAATATGAGTAAAACGTAGTTCCAGTATGTTATTATCCTTTGAGTTATATTTACAGAAGACAAAATAATAAAATTTCATAGAAAACCATTCAACAAATCTACTATCTTACATTGAGATGCTGTTTGTACAGTTGGTTTCTTATAATTACAAGGTAAAGACTCGTGTTTATCTTACCATAGTCCTTGTTAGGGATGTACATGTATCAAAATTACATGTATGGGGAAATACTATTTCTGTTAAAAAATTGGATTATATCGAAGTGAAATTACCATGAGTTACACTTCATAATGAACACAGATTTATGTTTGATTTCAATGTATTGTAAGAAGCTACTTGGTGCACAGTCCTCTAGGTTTACATTGGAAGCATCAAAAATGTTTAACTAAATTTAACACATAGTGATCATATTAAAGCGATTACATTTTAATTATCATATACATAAATGTATGTCTATTTCAGGAGGAAGGGAAAGACACTAGAACAGTATACTATACATTTATCAATATTTTATATTCACAACTGTTGTAGAGGGGGTTCAATAATGTTTTACGTAATATAGTACGTGTATCAACAACAGGTTTAGAACATTTTGTCAACATGAGAAATTATGTTTTTCGGGCATCTTTTCACGATTCTAAATTTCTTTAGTGTCCTTAACAAACAGAAAGTATATACATCTGTATTGGCGAAATCATACTTGAAGGAGGTTACTATATGTGCGGTAACTTGAACGGAAATGTACACTTCTGCTACATTGAATATACTGTAGCCATAGCTACCAGAAGCAGATAAAGCGACGTCTGGTGAGAAACAGCTGCTCCAGTGTACTCTACACATGATCTTGGTGACTCTGTTGTACATGTACACGGTCCTGCAGCCTCAAGTGCGAGCTCGGAATCACAGGAATGGTAGAGAGCCATTTCATTTACACCATTAAAAGAGCTCAAAGCACGATCGACGTATGCTTTTACCCTCCCTTGGAAACAAGGATTCTCTCTAAGTTCCTGCACGTAGGTTTTGCATTCCTTGCGGCACAAGAAGGTTTCACATCGCTTGGTGAGCTGAAAATACAAGTATGTTAAAATCTGTTGAAAGATGAAGTCCTGATAAAGTTTGAAATATGTTGAACGTATTTGACACTGAAAAATACACTATTAAATTATTTTATCAAGAAATCATCTTTACGAGAAAAACTATAAGTCAGTGACAGCATGATTGTTTAGCTTACATTATGAAAAAAATATATAATAGTAAGTGTTTAAGGAAAGTGATTTACATTTGTTTAGTTGTTTTAATAAAGGAAAAAAAGAAAAATATATCATTTGGACAAAAATCTGATACTAAACTATTGCTTTATTCCCCCCCCCCCCCCCCCCCCCAAGTTATGAGCCAATTTTCTTCCCATTTCTCATGCAAAATATAAATGTCAAATACGATCAAATAATCGTATACCTTAATTGTCTAATAATAAATTATAAAATGCGTATATGAATAAATGCATATATTCCTGAAGATCAAATGAACCCAATGATAGTTCTCTGCTCAGCATTTGTGGGTCTTGTAAATATATTATATTACATTCAATCTAAAACAAATAGACGACCAATGACAATGCTTTTAACTGAGAGTTGTGACGTCACGAACAAAACATAATATTGAATGTTTCTTTTTTCACTAATATCAGGTCAATACAGTGTTCCTTTATTTATTTTCGTGTTGATAAAATCTCACTATGACCTAAACATATTATACAACCTACCTCTGCAAACACTTGTGTAAAATACGCATAGTCTTCGAAGAAAGACTTGAGTTGGCATCCGTCTATTAAGTCAGTTCCATGATTTAGCGAACAAGCTGGCAAACCCATCACGGTAAGGCATTGGGTTGACTTGATAGATTCTTTTGGATAGTAAAACAAAAATGCGTAACACATTTCTTGTGAAGTTGCTTCTCCGCTGAAGGTTGTGACGTTTTTTTGTGATGTTGTGAAAGAACACTTTGCCCTCAGCACGTCGCCTTTCTTGATTTCTAATGGTGACTCAAAGCTGCATGGAAATCAAGTTTACCGTTAAGAATAAGTTTAAACAGTGTTTTATTCATTAAGCCAACACAACAAAAGCGCACATGAAATACATTAAATGGAATGGGGAAATGTTTGAATTTAGTTTGGTTTTATAGTGTTGATCGTCCGATTAACAGATAAGGTCATTTAAGTACACGTGCACAAGCTTCTTTACATTTCTCCCTTTATTATGTGTTGTAGGTTGATCGCTTGTATGAGGCAATGTTAGTTTGGGAAAATGTTTGTTTGGTAATCTTGTATTAATACAAATTTAAATCAAATTTTATCGAGCTATCTCAGTGCATATAGAAAATACGAATTCGGAAAGCGTTGAATTTATGGTACGTTTAAAACTCGGTAGAGTTAAACACTACTTGTTTACGACGAAAAAAATACAAACATGAAAAATAAAAATGATAGAAAAGATTGACTAGTTGGCCGAATATGACCTCTTGGTTGCATGTACGTTACAGTAATGATTATTAATAATTATTTGATCTTATGTTTGTAATGTAAATTTACTTATAAAGAACACATGGAAAAAATATATTTGATACTTGCATTATTGTTTTACAGTTAAAGCAATAAGTATGATATTTTAAATAAATTGATAAGAAGAGTTTAAATCTGTATTTTTTACCAGAGCATGATTCCTTTAAAAAACTGTCAATATTGTTTTTGTAGTTCGTATCTATAGGGATTCATTTAAATAACAGAAAAATCTAGATCAAACGACATAGATAACCCATACATGGTGTATATGATTAAGATATTTCTGCAATAACTACATTTAACTCGACTAATCGACCACGATTCTTTAGTACGTAAACATGTAACTTTATCGTTTTAAAGTTACATTTATGAGCAATACATGATATGATTAAAACAGGAAATTACCATGCAGATTATTTTGCAATGGAACAAGGTTTTGTGAATTAAACAACTTTGTAAATACTTACGTGTGAACTTTGGGGTTATCATAACTATAATGAGGGTCAGCCATTATAGCCCGCTCAGCACCACCAGTGGGTGTGTGAAAAGTAGTCATTTCCCTACCTATAAAACAAATGTGTGAAAAAAACAGTGAAACTGCAGCCAGGTTTAACATCTTCAATTCTAAAATCGTGATTATAATGGACATATTTCGAAAATATGACGTCACCTTTATTTTAATCAATTTATGAATAAAATAACACGTTGTTACTGTTTCCAATAAATTCAGGTTTTAAATTCACTTGTCATTGTATTTTGCTTTGCACAAAAAGGAGGTTTGTTAATGAGCAAGATCGAAATGATTTTTTTTAAATTTTTACATTTGCACGTTTTGGTGGTAAAACCTCTACTGTACGTAAACCAATTAGTCTTATCTTAGCGCTTTTCCTGCTGTAAAATATTGCTATAAATTTTGAATGCGTCAAATGAGGTTTCTATCAAAAGTTTTCTTTAACATATCTTTTTTGTACGCCAATCCGTCAATGAGCTAATATGTAAAAAAAATCAATAATGCGCTAAAATTTGAGTGCGCTAAAGTAAGTATACAGTGTATTTATAGTATTGCGGGATGACTGCTACATGTATTGCTCACATGACGCTTTTACTTTAAGTAAGGAAGGAGTCATAACTCTATTTAACAGTATGTACAGAAAACTACATGTGCACTATGTACCATCTATTTACGTATCAAAAAATGGCATACGTATGTATTTGAACGCAATGGAAGAAACAATTAAAAACGAGACTCTTTAATATGGATGCTGGATGAAAGCGAAGCCGTTCCAAAAGATGGACTAAGGCCTTGTCGTAAACGATTATACTTTGTCATACGTATTTGTAGTACATTGTTTTTATACATGAATAAATCATATTTCTTTCTGTTGTACATGGTGGAAATTAAAGACTAGATAGGGGTCGTGTGTAAATGTAATTTCTTTCTTTGATACATACTCAAATTAAAAAAACATGTATTTGTATATCAATCAGTTTTCGAAACGTGCCGGTCGTATGAATATTCACCAATGCAGAACATGAAGGGTACAATTGGAGGCACGGTAGTCAAGTGGTAGGACGCAGAGCTCCTGACCGAAGGGTTGCAAGTTCGAGTCACGGCACGGCACTGTGTTGTATCTTTGAGCAAGATACTTTACACCGCTTGTTACAGTCTACTCAGGTGTAAATGAGTACGTGGTTGGGCAGTGCTAGAAGTGTTGAATGTTAGCTGTTAGCGCCGAAATGACAGCTCCGGCTGTATGCTCCTCAGGGAGTTGAGAAATGTATTGGCTGGTTGCAAAGGCTCTATAACCACGGACAATAATTTGTGAACCGCTTTGAGACGACCTACGAGCTAGCTTGTGATAACACGTTATATAAGAACCTCGAATTATTATATTAATAGTTATTAATTACAAAAGGGCAAGCATTCAGAAAAGTAACCTTGGGAAACACAACTGGTAGTATTTATACAGAAATTATCCATACAAAATAGTACCTATAGAAATAAAGATCATTATATTCTATCTCTGTTTAACAATTTATCGGTTAGAGCAGTAGCAGAACAGTCTGAAGTCCTGGGTTCGAATCCCTGTCTAGCACCGCTTTTTTGTACACTCAGAACACTTTGGTTGATAATATTTTTATTTTTTTCATTTTCATCACAGAAATTCATTTTCAAAGCTATAGTCATGTCGGGGAAAAAAAACAATTTCCAAAACCTGTTACAGTTTTTGGTTGTGTTACGAGGATCCCTAACTAAAATCGCCTGGTGTGATAGGTAAGCTTGTTTATTATTGGTATAAAACTTTATCATATTAAAGATAATCTAATACACACGACTTGTTTCCAAACAGTTATGAACAATGCTGATTAAGTTCAACAGATTTCAAATCAGATGCTAAATAAATTGATTGACTATACGTCAAATTCCCAATAAGAACTGTTAATTAAACTACACTTTTGAATCAATTAGTTGTAGATATTTCAAAGCAAAATAACAGGAGTTTGTTTGTTTGGGGTGTAACGTCCTCACAACAGCCAGGTCCATATGAGGACGTTTTATCACAACCTAGTTCGCAAGTCGTTTCAAAGCGGTTCACAAGTTATTATCCGTGGTTATAGGGCCTTTGCAACCAGCCAATGTTTTCCCCTTAACTCCATGGGAAGAGCATACAGCCGGAGCTGCCATTTTAGTGCTCATAGCTAGCACTGCCCAGCCACGTCATCATTTACAGGTGAGTCGACTGGAACAAGCAGAGTGAAGTATCTTGCTCAAAGATACAACACAGTGCCGTGACGTGACTCGAACCCGCATCCCTTCGGTCATGAGCCCTGAGTCCTACCTCTAGACTACCATGCAGTGGGATATATCAGGTATATTCTTAATTTCTTCAATGTCCCCTGAAAAGAAGACAAGGAAGAAGCCAGCCCTGTTCTGCAGTCGCCTCTTACGATCATGTAGTGGGATACAGCAGGCCTATTCTTTCCCGGAACCTGCACGGGTAAATAACAGGAGTGGTTGCATGCATCTACCTACCCATGTAATGCATGTGGTTCAGACCACTGACGACGTTTACAGAGCTAGTCATGATTCGATCAGAGCACGTGGAACTGCACTCCGACTCTATGACATGACGAGATTCTCCGGGTGGGATACTGAATTGATATTCTCCTATAACCAAGTTTCCGAGATTATAAGGCCGTAACACTGGAGTGTAGTACAGGGTCATTCCCGAACTGTCTTCGTAATCACTTCTCAACGATGGATTGTTCCAATGCATCTACAAAGTTTGGGAAAACGTATCTCAGATAACTATTGCATTAAAGAGGAAGCCATTGGGAACACATAATGCCAATAAAAACACATATGACAATTCACACTTTTGAAACACACTTGACAAGCGTCTACGAGTAAGAAGTTAATGTTACTTTGCTGCTTTCGTTTTTGTACGTGTCTTTTACTTTACTAACGTACCTGCATTGAAGCATATTTGTATCCAGTGGTTCCTATCTTGAATCCAGCGTTTTCGTTGTGACAGAAACCAGGTATGCCGACGGACCACATGCCAATGATTTCCTGACATCGTTGTTCTCCCGCCATACCACAAACGTAGGGGGTGTTCAATGGGTTGACCAGATCTTCGAGTTCAACTACAATGAGAAGGGTGTCCAGAACGATGTTATTTAGTATTTCAAATATGGCATATTCCTAACCTTATGAAACTTTTGAAAATTAAAAGAAGACACGGCCATCTCAAAAATATGATCTGTTGTGAGTATCAGACTTTAAACAGAAATAGTTAATGGTAAATATTTATATATAAGATGGTGTCTAAATGGCATTTTAATTAAATATCTTTTGCAAGCAGAAGACATTTGGCTTAATATTCTGTCAAATGCGCGTCTGTTCTACCAAGACTATATTATCAATTAACGTTGTATCATATCACGGATCAATGTTCGACATGGCAACAGATAACAAAAACAACAACATTATGTTGTCTGTATTGAGCTCATTGGGTTAATGACGCAGTATCGATAATGAATCTAGTGTGATACATGATCATTCAGCCTTGAAAAATATAGTATTTGAATCAAGATACTAACCATCAGTTGGACACGCGTAGATAAGTATGTGATGCATAACGAATTCGTTGTCAATTAAACCTTTATCAGCGATCACGTGGTAGTCATGGTCAGCGGGAAAGGCAAAATTCATGCACATATAACTTGTTTCTTTTGCAGGAACCGCTGACTTTGGAAAGGTGATAGATAACTCTTTAACATCTACAACATTAACAAAATACCTAGTATTTTAGCAGTAAAAAGGAAATCTTCAGAGAAGTTTTGCTTGAATAATAATTATTTTTTAGGCGCAATATTTCTTAAAACATTAGTGCAAACATTTTCAAACGGCGCATATTGTTTTTGTCATCTTGAAATAAAGGAATTGAATGTGACAAGTGTTATTATTTCGGGACGCCTCTAATAGGGACCGAATCAGGAGCATCTCAATTACTTGTCTAACGTTCTACCAAATGTGCTGAAGTGAAATGCTCCCTAGCCAAGTTGGTAAGAAGCAGCTTGCATGTGAGCAGGATGCCATACTCCCTCTTAAGGAAATTATCGCTCCTGGAATTTCCACGGATAACAGCAATGCTTATGAGAGTCTGAGTAGTTTTTGTTTTATCGGGTCAATAATTAAGTGTCAATATAGCAAAGCTCATTATTTTGTCAATGCTTGAAAGAGGTCAACCCGTAACCTGTGTTACACCCATTTGTTCACATTGAACATCACTTTTATATATCACTTGGAAAGTCATATTTTACTGGTGTGCTCAATTGTACATGCATAACCAATACCTTTAAATAATGTTTAACTGTAATATCACACTCATGTGACATAATTACACCCAAATATACTTAACGAGTTTCCAAAAACTCTGTCTTGTTTTGGTTTTTAAATGTACCTGGTGCATTTACCTTCCATGACCGGTAACAGCTACATGTACACAATGACATTGTTTTCCCTATTAATATTTGCACCACGACACACGATGTTGCAGTACACACAGATTGGCACCTTTTTTTTCTTCTGCACGTACACTTTTTATTGCGGTACATAATTAATGAACAATGTCGCTTAACGCGAATGATACTGAAATTAAAGAGCAGTTTATCCCATAACAACATGTTTAAACGTTACTCCCGTACGCCCTTAAAACCCTTCCCTGGTATAAGCGGTAACATACAGGAAGCCATTTTAGAACCTTACCTGGACTGTTGGTGGCGTCACAGTCGAGTTCCTTCGTTTGACAAGTATAAAACGTATTCTTTTCTAAACACATCGGATCGCTCCATGGCTCACATAATCCTGTTACAACAAATATATTGATAGTTTAATCCATTTTGTTCTTAATGACATGGTTAATGTCTATATCAATAGTTCAAATATTGTATCAGACATTTTGTGAAGCAACAGAACCCTTTCAACGAAATGGTTTCCTATGAGGTGATTATATTAATATGATGACACATTGAACCAGATGTTGAAATACAATATATTATAATAAATGAGAAAAATAAAACCTAAGAAAAAAACGTAATCCACATTGACACTCAATATCTATTAGTCAGTACGATAAACAGCATAATACAATAAAGCCCATAATATCATCTAAAACACTTCGTGATTTAAAATACGTTTTTGCAACGATGTAAACACTTGATCTTGTAAATGTCAATAAATGTTTTCAAGCACTATACGATCACGTATAACAATATGTTTGAGATAATAAGTTCTAATTGTAACTGGGATGGTTACGTATGTCTACACAATCGCCCCGAGCTGTAGTTGCAAATGATTCAATGATGAAACACTTCACAATGCCATAATACAACACATACTATGTTTATGGAAAACCAGGAAAAGAGAGGGACCGTTGGCATCAACATGACGTACGTCCATAAAAGTTTCAATCAATTATGGGCATGGGCAGTCATGTTTGACAACAAAAGGGGAAAATGAATCGCATTACGCATATATACACATGCCAACCCATACTCAAGTTTGATATCCATCCGACCATTGGTTTCTGAGAAAATTCCGAAAGAAGAAGAAAAAAAACCCACCTCATACAGAAACAAATAGAAACATGTAGCGAGACTAAAATACATCATCTTCGACCACGTCATGGTTGTTACGCTCTCTTTCGATTAGATGTATCTAATATGTATCTCAAACATGAATATGTGTACGTTTTTTACGCGCATGCGAATACTTAATATTTTCTTCTAGTTGATTTGATACTTTGCAATAGCTTACCATATTTTAGGTTATGTTTACGAAAAATTCATAATCCATTTATACTTTAAATACATATACTTGTAGAAATATTTCCCTTGTACATGTCACCTTAATGTTTATATTATAAATACATGTTAACATACCTGGATGACCAGTGGGCGTGTTGGCTGGATTCGAACCCGGAGTCCACACACAGAGGGGATCACCAAGCTCAGCCCCATTAGAGATCCCGTCTCCATCTGAGTCCATCTCACACAAGGTACGGTTCCATTTCTGTTGTGATATGGAAAGAGATACATATTTTATGATGCATATTTTTTGTAAAGATTATATATACAATTCAGTGTCCATTTATTTGCTTTGTGTAACAAACTTATGATTTATGTATTTCTTGAATATAATATATGGAGAATAACTTCTCTTTCGCATTTTGTTTCTGAAACGGCTTCATAAAAGTAGGGAACAACCGTCTGCATAGTAACTGGTAATCAATATAATATCGAAAATAGATAGATATGACAGCTTTTCATGAAGGTCGAGAGTAATTTCAAGATTCTAAGACAACTTAACCAGATGATGACAAAAATGAGACCATATTTAATTCGATTCACTCTTAGAGGGGAGGGTAAAAATATATCAGGCCCATCATTCCCAGAACTGGTAGGTAATTGAGGTCATAGCTGAAAACAAATACAACTGTTTTTCATGACCTTTGTGTGCAAACAAAACACCATGAACTGCTGACAAAAAAGGACACACTTTCCAAATGTGAAACAAAAACTATTTAACAATGCTTATGCATAATGTATTTCAATATTTATGACACTGGTTAATGATGAGGGGATCTGCCTTTTTATATCGATATATTCATTGTTTTATTATCTTCATCTTCATCAGTCAAAGGAAAAAATTACCTTTGGTCGGCACTGTACGTATCCAGGTCATTCATTTGTTAAACCATCATATTGTTTATAATACTTGAATAATCTTCTGGAGTAGATTATTTATTTAGTAAACTAAAGTGAACATGTGTTAACCATAATGTTTTAAGATAATATTATTTATAAAGTATTAAAGATATTGTGTTAGATACAAGAAAATATGGAATGCTCCCACTTCGGTTCAAAGTAAACCCAAAAAAGTGTTCCTATTTATCATTGTTATTATTATTATATTAAACTTAGTATCTTGGTGAACTACTCAACATTCAACTTCTTTATCCTTATTTTTTATATTGTCCTGGTGAGCAGCTGTAACATGTTTTTGATAAAACATTCATAAATATGAAGAAAATGAAGTTTTAAAAAATCAACCAAGTTTTCATATGACCTTGAAGTTTCGCCTCTGTGAAACCCGCCTGTGATATTTAATCTCTGCAGTTCACATATTTCTCCTGACTTCTATGTAAGTAACTATATATGTGTGAACATGTTTGAATTTATAACACATTTCAGGAATCAGGTCAATTCAAAATAAACGGAAAAAAACTTCAAACAACATGTAAGTGCTATCGAAGTCAGAAACAAATTGAGGGAAAACATTAAGAGTTTTGAAAAATTGCTTTAAGCAACTCATAAGGCTATCGTCAGAATATCTTTCGCTAAATCAAGGGCATATCACAATCTACAGTTCAATCTCCGCAGACACCAAAATGTCACAAGTTGATGTTAGAGCATTCTGACCACAATAAACTTTCTTCAATGTCCATGGGAGGTAAACATCTTTGATAATTTTACAATATCAACATGTCTCCAAATGCAGAGAATTGTTCAAGGGAAATGATAAGTAGATTTAAAGTAGAACAAGACTAAATCGATATATTTCAATTTTATATGTTGATGGAAGTTTTAATTTGTTTGTGCTGACTTTTTTTTATTGATACCTCAATAAAGTGATAAAATTAATAAAAACTCAGGAAATAAAGGAAACAATTTTTATCATTGTCAAAAAAATTCTCCCTACCTTTTCATTATTGTAGAAGTCGAGTCCAAAAGGGTTTCTGGGTCCGCCACCGCCCACAGCCTGATGACCGACGCCTTGCCATATGGTCTCTCCATCACATGGGTCACGGATTATACCTCCATTTGGAATACGTGTCTGGAAGGTTGAGTATCCCAAAACACAGCAAGGGGAGACGATTGTCAACACCAGCAAAACCAACATGGCCGTCATTATCTTCATATACCGATCAGACGTGACCTGAAATAATGAGTTTTAAAAATGAAATAAGCTTATTGCACAGCAAAAGAACAGTTTGTGACTCTAAGTTTTAATTACTCGGTCATGACATGTCATGCTGTGATCCAGGCAGTAGATATAATGTTTTGGGGATCAGCTGGTATACCACTATTCTCAAAGTCTTTTTGATACAGCTTTAGCTGTAACAAAGGTTGAAATTTAACGGCTATGCCGATGTTCGAACCCGGAACAGTTTTTCTATATATGTAAGCTACATGTATATGTTCCTGGTAATCGACCTAATCCAGCTCCGCATGCATATGTATGTATTCCTATTTTTGTATAGCTATTGGAGCTGTTACAATATATCGGAAAATAGGTATATCGCAATACACGGGTATATCGTATTGTATAACAATACAGAGATGAAATATTACTGTGTCGCAATATCTTTTTAAAAGCTTATTTTTATGTATCTCATTCTGCTTGGTAATTTAACTTTGCAAATTGCAACACATTCTAACAGATATACAAATTAGCATGACGCAGGCTTTTAATAGTGCTGGGAATTAGTTAAAATTTTGTAATCAATGGTTGGTTTGACAAAAATCTTAAATCTATGTGATCCATATTATGTATAATATATATTATTAAATTTGATAAAATTCTGACAACAACTTATTATAAAATCGAGCACATCTTTCCTATGACAATATATCGGGATACGTATCGCAATATATTCATTCCGTATTGCAATATATCGAGATACACTCTTGGCGTATTGTGACACCCCTAATAGCTATCGTGTCAAGTCGTCCGTGTCTACAATTTCTCATATATATGATATAAGGTTGTAATTTCCTTTGCACAGAAAATGATTTATAATGCGTCCCCCTTCCTGACCTTGTTGTTTCCTGTATCTATATTAATTTATTTTAAATACACATTTGCTTTTAAATGGCTCCAATTTTCAGAGTATGTCAAGGAGTGTACACACTAAATGATATCTTACGTAATTACAAAATTATAAACCCAAATGTGACTTGGTTATTTCGAAATCTGAATATGTTATGAATATGTCGGAAATAGCTAAAAAAAATACCTGTATATGATATAATCATCTTGTACAATTCATATATATTATCAACAAAAAAAAGAAACAATAGAACACTTGATATGTTTAAAAAAAAGGGGTATTATCTGTTCGAAATTTATGGAACGAAGGCAAATCGTCACATCCGAGTGCTCTTACGCGCCTATCAATGCAGGTAGGGTACATGGGGAAAATATCAGGCCTAAAAATGGGCGTGTTTTCATTGGCACGTTTCACCACTTCACAACCGCAGTGACAAGGCGGTGACCGTTGCTCATAGATGACATAGCCTTATAGAACGATTCTCACGAGACATTGCGACACGTCGTGTACCAGACCTCGGACGGTAAGGTATCGGCCAAACGAAAAACGAATGAATATCTATCCTATCAATAACACTTACCGTATACGTCTACCTATTCAAATGCCATTACCAATGTTTATAGGTAAACTACAGGAAACTTTGTTACATGTAAACGTTCCTTTCTTGTGGACTATATTATATCGCCATATATTGGTATCAAAGATGATTTCACTCCACGTCAAATAAAAGTAAAGGACTTTTTGCTTGTAAATTCTGTGATTTATATTTAAAATCATACTTTTTAAATTTGAACCTAGATATACGTCATTAAAATCTGGATAACAAGAATATATGATTCGTGTTCGTAAAATCTTTCTTTTTTCTTTTCGAAAGCTTTTGTATTTAATTTCAAATCTTATGATATGAATATATCTTAACTAAATTTAGATAAGAAGCAACATGGTTTCGAATATCAAATACAAGATTTATCAAATAAATAAAATAATACACATTGCAAATCCATTTACAAACAACAATATTTTAACCATAAATCACAATATTCACTATATCATATCTAACAATCATCGTTGATAAATATAATTCCGTTTTCCGTTAATGTCTGCGTATAAGATGTAGATCAAGTAAAAGCTGGACAGATTTATTGTTTCAAATTGAAACGATGAAAGGTAACAGATTGATATAAGTGTATTTACACTTGTTTCAACAAATTGAACTAAATTAGCATCGCACTCTGAGATGAGAGAGTCGATATTTATATATATTACACTATACACAAATCACAGGACTTTAAACATAAATCAGGAAATGTTCAAATAGTGCGATGTTTGACACACCTTAGCTCAACATGTCTATGGCAAGGATCGACCTGACGATATTGACTGAAACAAAGGTACTGACTTCGCATATTAACCGGAACAGGCTATCTAATGAATTATTCACAAATAAACTTGTCATATGATATTGAATCAGTAACAAGAGGGTCCTGACCGCTGTGTAACCTCGTTTAATAACATTATTCGGGCTTATGCGTCATACGAAACAATGGTTACCTTCAACCATTTATGCTCAGAACTTTTAACACCATTTTCATAAAAATAAATAAAAAAAATCACAATAAATATTCAATTGTTGTACTAACAGTTTACTTTATACACAAACAATGTCCAGAACATATAAAAAGTGTCGTAACGTTTCAAGACCGACTGGTATCTTTGTAAATCTATGGGTGAAGATCTCTGTTGTAGCTTGACAAAGGGACAAGACGGTCTTGAAACGTCACGTCGTGGTTGATATGCACTTTTCCTGTGTATTAAGTAAAGCTATGAAACATACTGTACATTTTTCCAGGTTGATAAATCTTATTGAAGTTATATGTCAGTAATTTACTTACCTTTTTCAGCTAACGCAAACCTCACTGAACGTACACACCAAATGATACAAGGGAAATGATAAAGCACAGCTTATATAACCATACAATACCCTCATGTGACTCGGGTATTTCGAAATGTTCGAAATATGTTTAAATATAAACCAGACTTGCGAAACCGGTAGACAATGTTTAGTCAAAGTGGAACTGTGTTAGCCTTGAATTAGACATCAGGTCATACTTTTGTATAACTTTAAACTTACATTATTTCCTCCAACAGCTCGAGATTCCTACATCGGCCAGTGGTATGGTAACGGGTCAATGGCATAAATACGTTTTTATTAGAACATTAGCTAAGCCTACTACGTATCTGTTGTAAAAGTTTAAATTTATCCAACAGTATCATAATGTAGCTTATTCATTTTCGTTGCAAAATCACATATTTATCAAAGCATTTGAAACCAAATATAAGCAACAGATATTTAAATATATGTGAAGCGAGTACTAAAACTACGAAATGTTGTCTAAATACATTCCTGTATTTCATTGAAAATAGTATATACAAAAATATACTCTGGTGTATATGTACTTACCCGAATCGACAAGCAGTTAGAAAGGTCAGTGGGGTCTTTTAGCACATAAGCGTCGTCAGATTGGTCATGTGATCTTATTCACGGCCGAAATTGGGAGCTTTCAACAATGACAACACATAGGGGTGGATCAGCGAGACTCGGTAGGCAATCATAGGCTGATTTGTATACGCAAACAACAGTTCATATTTATCAGATTTTATATGATTTTGTATAAGGTTGACGTTTAATCCTTACTCAAGCTTAACATAGCTATGCTAACATTCTATATAAGTATTCTGGTAAAAACCTGTTCACGTCCAAACAAAATAGCTACTCTCTAAGTAAACGTATTAATATTTGAATGGGAAATGTTTGTGTGTGTGTGTGTGTGGACGGGTTCGATATATAGGACGCAATTGTTACTGCGCCGTAGTGTTGTGAACTATTCGTTCAGGACGGGGTATATTTCTTGTTCTATTTTGCTGTTATAGGTTTTCTAACGCCACATAAATGACAATCAATAAAATTAATGATTGCAAGATCTGATGTGGCCATGTGACCTGTTTTTGTACTTGTACCGTATATTTTATCGATGGTTTAGATAACTTTCAGTATTTTTCAAAGTATTATAACCATTTATTTACCAGGAACGCAATGCCTTTCAATAGATCTGTTGAATACAATATATATTGACGATGTGGTAATAAGCGGGAAATCTGAAAGTTGGAAAAGACAAAAATATTTTTTTTCGAATTCTCATTACGGAATATAAATATAAGCAATAAACTGCATAGATGTGGCAGACCAACTGGCGCGCACCATTCAGTTTGTCTGTGACACATGTGGCAGTTATACTAGTTCGTCTGCCACATCTACACAGTTTATTGCTTAAATAAATAAACATTGTTGTAAACACGCCTGAATGACGTCACGCAGCAACATTTGTGACGTCATCAGGCCTTCCATGGTTTTGCTCAAATGTGCAGGCAGTTTCGCCACCTTTTAACATTTAACTAATCTACAAGTAATCTAAGTGTTTGAATGTAAAATGTTTGTACAGTCTAACCTCGTTATCTCGAAGTCGACGGGATCGCTGGAAAACTTCGAGTTATCCGAGTATTCGAGTTAAGCGAGTTCATATGTTTGGCATAAAGCTTGGTAAAGTGTTTGGTCAAATATGAGGCTATCAATACGTTGACTGTCGGAAAAATCAACAACTTATATAAACAGTCGATAAATGACAAAAAGATAACGATATAAAATAAAAATAACAATTTATTCATAATCATATTAATTAATTGATACAAATCAATGTTACAATAACCACACATACAAACAGGAAGAACGTCTACTGTAAAACTTACATGCTGTCTCCGACCTCGCTATGCTGATAGCGGAAATGAAAGTGCGCAGGTCTTTACACAAATCACGGTATTGGAGCGTACACGTAAATGATGTTTTTAATGAGTACACGCGAAAACAATACACAATCTTTCTCTTCACGCCGGTTTTCACCCTTTCAACTGATCCAAGTATCCCCCCGGTGGAGCCGGGTCCTTCGTTGGATTGCTCAGTTGATTTCGACATTCCGAAATGGGTATGAGTTAATCAGGAAACATATCAACATTTATAGACCCCAATGACACTTGACATCTCCTCAACACGACGTACTCAATAATAATTATCGTATTGTTCCTATAATCCCTCAATTAATTATCAGTGTCACTGCCATACAAGCTCCTGTAAAAACATAAATCGACGAACCAGTCCTAGGTTGTGATTTTTACTGTGGAGCTTATTTACGCATGACCGCACACAGTGACCCATTTACCGGTTAGAATGTGTCGGCAGCTTTGGTGTAAATAATATGCCATTCAAATTGTTTACGGGCTCGCAGTGAGTACTAATTGTTGTTAATCTACATTGATGAAGTCTGTTTCTTTATTTGAACAAAGTGTTTTTACAGTCAAACACATTTTAATACAATAAGTTTAATCGAAGAAATTATGACCGAGCGTAAGCTGCTCTATGAGAACGATGTTTACCGTAGCACTGCGTCTAATATGTATCAAATAATTAAAGAATATATGATCGACTTGTGAATCTTAAGAAACTTCGAGGTAAGCGATATTTTTATGTAGGATTTACGTTGTTGGGACCGATATTTCACTTCGAGATATCCGAGTTATTCGAGTTTTCAGAGTTCGAACTATCAGAGTTTTTATTACTAAGATTAAGAAGAGTTTTGGCCGGGACCGATGAAACACTTCGAGTTAAACGGGGTCTTCGAGTTAAACGAGTTCGAGATAACGAGATTCGACTGTATGTTACTGTTACACAAGCTGTACTGATACGAACAGCTCCAAATGTGTTTGTGTAACAATGATTAACATTGAAATACATGTTTTTTCTTAGTTGTGCTACTGTAGTTAGTTTTCGGTAACTTGAGGAAACTGATTAATGTTGTTTGAGAACGATAACGGGTAAGGGATGTGATGATGTCAATTTACATGATACGCAATAAAGACTCTGTCCTTTACAAATATAAACATCCAAATCGCTGCCCAATATTATATTTTTCATCGGGTCAGGATGAGAGCGTCCAGGGCTTTCAACGATTTTAATTTAAGTATTGTAAGATTATTGAACGTCAGACACAAACAATACTTTTAAAAAGATACTGGTTGATTGTATTCTAAATTTTGCATGAAAATGGAAACTGACGAATAATCAAATCGCGAATCTTTCCGATCGACAATTCCATAAACACGCAGTGGATCGTCAGTACATTGTACATATACCAAAGTACACTTGTAGAAAAACAATTTACTTGCAGTAACTGCAATTAGCGTTAAGATATGGGTATTTCCATGTGTATGTCATAAATTCACACTCAATAACAACCAACTGGCCTCAGATTAATGAGTTTAGTTGACGAGATGTCCGTCGCACAGACCAAATTTTTAAGATTCGTTGTGTTACAAGATATTTCATAACTGTTTTGATTAAAAGTATATCTTTTCCCTTCTTATACCTTTTCTTGTCAAAATATTTGAAGGTTTTAACTGTGTTGAAAACTATGGTGACGTTATTTACGTCACATCTTATGTATTATGACGTCATATAGCATTTTCGTTACAGGGTGGCGAATTTGGGTGCATGGCGAATTTGCCTGCACTAACGTTATATGATGCATTATTTACATAATGCTTAAACAGACGTCGTGATTTTTTAAATATAGTTACATATATCTAATCTCAAGATCCAGTATATCGTGTTCCATAGTATTTCGCTCATTTACTGAATTAACATAAGTTGACATAGTTACTTCAATTAATTATCTCAAGATATATTACCTGACATAACAGGAAACATGTTGGTATCTCAAAATACTTTTTGTTGTGATGTATGTTAATAAGTCTATATCTAATGGCAACTATACGCTTTCGTAGTCGTGCCATTTCTCTCACATACCTGATTTTCTGAAGATTTATGGAAATTCTGTTTTGCAATGAATAGAAAAAAAAAACTGATTTTTTCTGTTTAAGTCATCCCACAAATTCAAATTTTGAATTTTCTAAAATAAATCTGATTGATTTTTGGCAACTTAAGGTAGCTAGCTATACGGAAGGCATTTCCTCCCGCAAAACAGGTTGTTTAAGGTGTATCCTAAATCGAAAGAAACCACACAGAAAGATCAAAAACAAATGTCTTTTTAGTTCTGTTCAAGCATATTCCATGATGCCAGGTAACAAATCTTAGAGACTTAGTCTGAACAGAACTGTGTTTCTTATCATCAGAAGCATGTCAAACTTTCATAATTTGATAACAATTTCAATTCGTGTTTTTACAATGCTGCTAAAGACGCTTTGACTTTTTTTTGTACAACAGTTTCTTTCTGATGATATTGTTTATGATTTGATATAAATGTACAGTATATCTTTTATTTCTACTTAATTAGTTCACTTGTCAGGCCATTATTGTTACCTCGTGTGTTTAACACGTTATGATAATGTGTAACTCGAATGCCTCTTTTTGAGGAGGGCGTGAATGCTAACCTGATCAACACGCAATATCTCCTAACAGATAAACGATTGAGTGACGTAAGAGCCCCTATGTTCTCTTTTTTCCTGTCTTTTTCTTTTCTCTTGGTCGTCCATGACATTGGCATTTCACCGTGTAATCTTATGTTTCTTCTATGACATTGGCATTTCACCGTGTTATCCCATGTTCTCTCCATGACATTGACATTTCACCTTGTAATCCTATGTTCTCTCCATGACATTGGCATTTCACCGTGTAATCCTATGTTCTCTCCATGACATTGGCATGTCACCGTGTAATCCAATGTTCTCTCCATGATATCGGCATTTCACCGTGTTATCCAATGTTCTCTCCATGACATTGGCATTTCACCGTGTAATCCAATGTTCTCTCCATGATATCGGCATTTCACCGTGTTATCCAATGTTCTCTCCATGACGTTGGCATTTCTCCGTGTTATCCTATGTTCTCTCCATGACATTGGCATTTCACCGTGTAATCCCATGTTCTCTCCATGACATTGGCATTTCACCGAGTAATCCTATGTTCTCTCCATGACATTGGCATTTTACAATGTAATCCTATGTTCTCTCCATGACATTGGCATTCACCGTGTTATCCTATGTTCTCTTCATGACATTGGCATTTCACCGTGTAATCCCATGTTCTTTCCATGACATTGGCATTTCACCGTGTTATACTATGTTCTCTCCATGACATTGGCATTTCCCCGTGTTATCCTATGTTCTCTCCATGACATTGGCATTTCATCTTGCAATCCTATGTTCTCTCGATGACATTGGCATTTCACAGTGTAATCATATGGTCTCTTCTCCCCTGTCATTTTCGTTTCCCTTGGTCATCCATGACATTAGCATTTCACCCTGCAATCCTATGTTCTCTCCTTGACGTTGGCATTTCACCGTGTTATCCTATGTTCGTTCCATGACATTGGCATTTCACCGTGTAACCCTATGTTCTCTCCATGACATAACCTTTTCACCGTGTAATCCAATATTCTCTTCATAACATTGGCATTTCACCGTATAATCCTATGTTCTCTCCATGACATTGGCATTTCGCCGTGTAATCCTATGTTCTCTCCATGACATAACCCTTTCACCGTGTAATCCAATATTCTCTTCATAACATTGGCATTTCACCGTATAATCCTATGTTCTCTCCATGACATTGGCATTTCACCGTGTAATCCAATGTTCTCTCCATGACATTGGCATTTTACAATGTAATCCTATGTTCTCTCCATGACATTGGCTTTTCACCGTGTAATCCTATGTTCTCTTCTCCCCTGTCGTTTTCTTTTCCCTTGGCCATCCATGACATTGGCATTTCACCGTGTAATCCTATGTTCTCTCCATGACATTGGCATTTCACCGTGTAACCCCATGTTCTCTTCTCTCCTGTCGTTTTCTTTTCCTTTGGCCATCCATGACATTGTCATTTCACCGTGTAATCCTATTTTCTCTCCATGACATTGGCTTTTCACCGAGTAATCCTATGTTCTCTTCCCCCCTGTCGTTTTCTTTTCCCTTGGTCGTTCATGACATAGGCATTTTACCGTGTTATCCTATGTTCTCTCCTTTACGTTGGCATTTCACCGTGTAACCCTATGTTCTCTTCTCTCCTGTCGTTTTCTTTTCCCTTGGTCGTCCATGACATTGGCATTTCACCCTGTAATCATTAACGTTTTCGTTGTTGTATGACATAGTAGCAATATTACGCTGTTTGGCTTCATTTAACTCGTTGGATATACGATTCTTTTGATACTGGTAAGATTTCATAAATTTCTTTATAAACTTATTCACATGTAGGTGGGTAAGTAAAGGTCATGCTGCCTAACATAAAGACATACGTAGCGGGTAATTACAATAAACTCATTAAAAAATCAGAACATCAACAATATTCTTAGTTTCACATTAACGTGAAAACTGACACTTAATATGTATGTATGTGTGTATGCGTCCTGTAATTACAGAAACACCTTTATATAAAAAAATAAACATGTATGTGTTATAAACCGACAATCACACCGATCGAGACACCGGGTATGGTAACAGAAATTTAACATCAATAATATAATCAGCTTGGCTAACAAATAGGAGTTATTCATATTACACTCACATGTTCATATATGTAGTGATTTAAGTACATTTAGGCCTCATAGTGTTCATGTTTAATATAAATTCTATAAATTAAGGGTTGATACTATGATTAAAATAACAATTATTTCTCTCTTTTTCTAATTTTTCAAAAGAGCTTATATTGTCTCAATTTGAATCCTAACACGGCAAAAAGGGAGGAAACCGCTCATTCATAACGGAGCTATAAATACTCTACAACCTTTTGCTTCAGTATTGTGCAGTAGAACATATATACAACGTCAGGTGAGGTAAGTGGCTCATGTTCAATACGAACAACTTCTACTAAGAAAAGGGACGGGTACCACCCAGATACTGGGAATACCAACACTAAAGTCAAACAGGCGTATCAAATATGGCGGTTCCACATTACGCTTATCCTAGCCAGGGACAAAAGGGACAGCACAACCCAGCCTTTCAGTATGGCTATCCACAGCAGGCCCCTCTCAGCTATCCGACACAGCCCATAGCCCAAGTAAGTACCAACTAACAAACTCACCTCATTCATACTATGATGCAATGTGACAAGAACTAAGGTAATAATCTAATGTAATTCTGTGCATGTACACAATTAGTAGAACGGAAAACGAATCTGGCTCGTATACTCATTTTGTTAAATAAATGCATTTACAGTATATTACTTTCAATGATGTGTGAACAAGCTAGATACTCCTTTATTTTAAAAAGGCCATGCAATATATTTTTTTTATGCTTTTATGTTTATTGGATTGATGTTCCATTTTCATACTAGTATTCAATTTCCATGAACAATTCATACATGAAATATCATGATTAATTAATACATTATTATGTAAGCCTTTGTCCACATACCTGATCAGCTGATACGACAGTGAGCGTACATGTACTATTTTTAAACATGGGCTGGAAATTATTTTGATAACTGGCTTATAGTTTGGTTTGGTATGGTTAAGTATTGTTTAATGTCCTATCAATAGCTTTGGTCATTTAAGGACGACCTCCTCTGTGTACAAGATGCATGCGTGTAGTGCATGCGTGTTTGTTTTGTGAGGTTGCGAAAGGTTCGTGTTTGTCTCCTTGTGATAGCGCGGAACTGATGCCGACTTTATAGTGCTTCCTCACTGAAACATACTGACGAAGACACCCAGCAGGACATCCCACCCGGTTACATTATACTGACTATGGGTGAAGCAGTCGTCCCACTCCTAAATTGCTGAGCGTTAAGCAGGAGTAGAAACTAACATTTTTACAGATAAAGGAGGAATCTGCGAAAAGCAGATTTAATTAGAGAACAAAAAGATAGAAGTTCATAGTGTCACGAGGGGGACAGTAGATTAATTCCAGGGTCTCGTGCGAGGAAGACATGTCAGGAAACGATACCTTGTAAAAACGTGTAAGGCGACAATTTCGGTGCCCTGCAGTAAAATCATATATATCTGACTCAACCGTAAAACATGGGTTCTCAATTGCGCCCACCAGCCATTGATTTTTCGCTTCAGCAACTAATTAAGAAATGTTTCCCTTTGAAAACGCGCGAAACACATCCGATTTGGATGCAATTGTTCCACATTATGTTACTTAGAAAGGTATAGCAGGTGGTTATAATTGGTTAACATGTTTTCATAGTTTCTCTTACGCTAGGTTGGGTGAGAATACTGACGACTCACTCTTCAGGCGTATGAAAGGTAATTTTAAAGCCAACTGTATGTTTGAAAATTTGCATATGTCTCTCTAGAAAGAGTGTTATTCAATTATGTTGATGAAATTGCAATGATTTATTTCGGACAGGCTTCTGTGAAGTGTGGGCTATTCAATATTTATGAAGCATATTAAGAAGTAATTCTTGAAAAAACACTCATATCCGTTTTATTAAAAAAATCGTTTTCATTCAAACTGGAGTGTCGCAGTCATGCTAACATTGATTGGTCTTATCAGTTTACATTGAATGACGCAATGAAAATCTCGGATAATGACACTTAACTCATAAGTTTACACATCAGTATCGAATAGAGGCAAATATTCTCCGTTGTTAAACGGTTTGGAAAACATGTTTATCAGAGAGCGGGAGAGAGAGAGAGTCTCAGTTATACATTTGTACTTTAAACCTTACGCAACTTCTTTGAAACTACAAGTGTTTTCAGAGTAAACTTGATCCTAAGACTGTTACTGCACTGTTACCTCATAGTTAACACCTGCTGAATTACAATATGGAATCAGGAGTTTCATTTAATAAAAAAGAAACACGGAGCAAATGTTTGAAATCCTTTTACAACCATCGCAAATAAGAAGTTTCGATGGTTGGAAGTTAAAATTACCTCATTTCGATAAAATCCGCTTGTATTTTTACACTAAACCTAACATTTAACCCTTTATAGAGTTCATTCACTATCAAGCGTAGAAAAATAGAGCATTGTTTCTGATATATCAAGAGGTGAAGGCAGTACTTTAGAAATTTGCTTCTTGTCCATTTGTAATTTGTTTATACTTAAGGAATCTCATTTTAGAAATAGTATCACAACACTAGCCATATCAATATCAAATTTTATTTCAGAAGAAACATTAAATTTATAATTACAAGAAGTCTCTTCTACGCCTTTCTGTCACTAATGTTATAAGATATAATTTCCTGTTCATAACTAACAATAAAATCAACATAATGAAATGAAATTTAAAACAAGATTGAGAACATGGAACCCTTCTCTAAGCTAAAAAGCTGTCTGATTATGAACACATTGTATGTATATCCTCGACATTTACAACTCCTTTTCTTTCCAAAGGAAAAAGCAAAATGCTGAAATGTTTTCGATGAGATAGGCAAACGTACTTTTATAATTGTATTTGCTTGTACCCTGTCATATTCATTTGTATTAAAATATCGTTGAATAAAATAAAGTAAGAAATAAAGGCAGAACATAATTATTTACGCATTTGTCATTAAAGGTTTGGCAAACATTCGAAACGTCCTCAATGTCAATGCCGCACTCACCTGGTCGGACTCAACACAATGTCGGAGTCATAAGGCCATAATTTCACCTGCCGCCGTCTCAAGTCAGTATGAGAGCTGATGGAAGGTGTATGTGTAGTTATTACTGATATATCAAAACAAAAGGTCTATAAATTGTTCCGAGACTAGCAAAGCAGGAACGACGATTTTTAATTATTGCTGTGTCCCACGATTTCAATGGCAGATGAAGGGAACTTGCTTACATACAGCATCCAACTTAGACTCGTTTATTGTGATTTTAGGAGAACCGGTAAAACGGCAAACGATAAAATGATTTACCGGCCACTATTGGGCCAATAATCGTGCTGTTTGGTTGTCATGCATTGTTTTGCACTTGGGTATGTGTGTAGTTAGCGCTACTGGCATTATTTTAGAGTTGTCTCTCTTTGAATTGTTTTTTTAATCAAGATATTTGGACGTGTTTATGTGTTGCACCTTGATATTGACCTCTCATCTCTATGTTTACACATAATGTTGACCATTGCTCTATATTGGTCCTTTACCGTACGACTTTGCAAACTGTACTAAGACATAACTTAAGAACCCTGATACAAATGGTTACCAAGTATATGATTTATGACTTTGTGTGTGATAATGGTCTCAGCATTGTTTCCTGTTTCGAAATAGTTCTTTCTCGATTATTCCCCCTCAGATCAAAGAATGGTTAAACGATGTATGCTGCATTTGTTTTTGCTGCAGAATCATCCTTCCTATTTTCCATTGCAAGTACATTGTAAGTAGTGTGATTTTATCGCTTGCACGAATGACGATATAAAATAGTATCTAGTAGTCGTTATCGGGATATCACTGTGAATCCATGTACACATATATCAATTATATATCCTCTGATTGTTGTTTACAGTTTGTTTTCCTGAATACCTCGGAATATAGACCTCGTGTTCCATAGTGAGTCCATTCGTACCTTTCGATTTCAGAGATTTGTTTTAGATCAGACGTGAAAATAAATATTTTATTTGGTTTATACAGAAATTAGTTTTGAAAAACTGATTGTTATTTTTATTCATCAGCATGCAAAAAATCAAAAAATCGTAATTACAATCGGAAAATGAGCCACAGGAAAAGGGTTACCCTTAAAATAGGTAACAACGAGGTATTCACTATTAAACTGAAATTGAACAAAACTCCTCCTAAATAAACAGAAACTGTTTTAGTATCGAGTGTGACGCCCATGAGCATCGATTACAGCTTCACAACGTCTGCACATGCCCCGAATGAGATCGCGTATCTGGTTTTGTGGGATAGCGTTCCAATCAGCCACCAAAGCTGTTCCCAGCTCCTGGACCGTTTTTGACTGAACATTTCTGAGACGCATAACTATAGCTACCTTCTGGTCCATGGCTAGAAACGAAACGAACCATGGTCGTACCTTAGGTGAGTACATCTCAAAATGGCGACGGATTAGTTCACGATTTGTATATCAACACCTCTCGATATACATCACAATATCATCTAGCAATACCGTATGCATTATATTTCCAGTAACGATTATGTGATATATTTGAGAAGACAGTTGAATACACAAATCGAAACGGTAAGACCGTTTGATGTGCACCATAGTACCCCCTTCAACGCCCTCCAACTTTCCAAATGTTTTTGTAATTCCTAAAAGGATTGATTGAGAAAGACAAACACATTTTGCTGTTATTAATATTTTATTTATCAATTATCAACGCTTTAACAATATGAGTAAAAGTAAAACGAAGTTCCAGTATACGATTATATGAGTATATTTACATGTAGTAAAAAAATAATAAAATTTTATAGAAAAAAAATCAACAAATCTACTATCTTACATTGAGATGCTGTTTGTACAGGTTTCTTATAATTTCAATGGAAAGATTCATGTTTATCTTACCAGATGCCTTCTTAGGGATGTATCGAAGTTACATGTATGGGGAAATACCATTTCTATTAGAAAATTTAGGTTATATCGAAGTGAAATTATCATGGGTTACACCTCATAATGAACACAGATTTTTGTTTGAAATACATGTATTGTAAGAAGCTACTTGGTGCACAGTCCTCTAGGTTTACATTGGAAGAATCAACATATGTTTAACTAAATTTAACCCATATAGATCATAGTAAAGCGATTCTGCGACCAAACATTTACATTTTAATATCATCTACATAAATGTATGTCTATTTCAGGAGGACGGGAAAGACACTAGGACAGTATACTATACATTTATCAATATTTAACTGTTGTAGAGGGGGTTGAATAATGTTTTACGTATTATAATACGTGGATCAAAAACAGGTTAAGAACATTTTGTCAACATGAGAATCGGGCATCATTTCACTATTCTAAATTTCTTTAGTGGTACTAATGTCTTTTTTGGTATACAAGCTATAAAATAAAAAAACGTTTCTCCTTAACAAACAGAAAGTGTATACATCTGTATTGGCGAATCATACTTGAAGGAGGTTACTATATATGCGGTACATTGAACGGAAATGTACACTTCTGCTACATTGAATATACTGTAGCCATAGCTACCAGAAGCAGATAAAGCGACGTCTGGTGAGAAACAGCTGATCCAGTGTACTCTACACATGGTCTTGGTGACTCTGTTGTACATGTACACGGTCCTGCAGCCTCAAGTGCGAGCTCGGTATCACAGGAATGGTAGAGAGCCATTTCATTTACACCAACGTAAAAGCTGAAAACACGATCGACGTATGCTTTTACCCTGCCTTGGAAACAAGGATTCTCTCTTAGTTCCTGGACGTAGGTTTTGCATTCCTTGCGGCATAAGAAGGTTTCACATCGCTGGGTGAGCTGAAA
>NW_018406816.1:11368-12700 GCF_002113885.1 Mizuhopecten yessoensis | reverse complement strand
TATTAGCCAATATTCTTCCCATTTCTCATACAAAACATAAATTTCAAATTAGATCAAATAATCGTGTATCATGATTATCTACTAATAAATTATAAAATGCGTATATGAATAAATGCATATATTCCTGAAGATCAAATGAACCTAATGATAGTTCACTACTCAGCATTTGTGGGTCTTGCATGATATATTATATTACATTCAATCTAAAAAAAAAGACGACCAATGAAAATGCTATTGACTGAGTGTTGTTACGTCACAAACAAAACATAATATTGAATGTTTCTTTTTTCATTAATATCAGGTCAATTCAGTTTTCTTTTATTTATTTTCATGTTGATAAAATCTCACTATGACCTATTTTACAACCTACCTCTGTAAACACTTGTGTAAAATACGCAGAGTCTTCGAAGAACGACTTGACTTGGCATCCGTCTATTAAGTCAGTTCCATGATTTATGGAACACCCTGGCAAACCCATCAAAGTAGTGCACTGGTTTGTAATTATGGATTCTTTTGGATAGTAAAACAAAAATCCGAAACACATTTCTTGTGAAGTTGCTTCTCCGCTGAAGGTTGTTACGTTTTTTCGTGATGAAGTGAAAGAACACTTTGCCCTTAGCACGTCGCCTTTCTTGATTTCTAATGGAGACTCAAAGCTGCATAGAAATCAAAGTTTACCGTTAGAAATAAGTTTAATCAGTATTTTATTCATTAAATCAACACAACAAAAGCGCACATGAAATACATTTAAAGGAATGGGGAAAGGTTTGAATTTAGTTTGGTTTTATAGTGTTGATCGTCCGATTAACAGATAAGGTCATTTACGTACGTGCACGGGCTTCTTTACATTTCTCCTTTTATTAAGATTAGTAGGTTGATCGTTTGTATTAGGCAATGTTAGTTTGGGAAAATGTTTGTTTGGTAAGCTTGGTATTAATACATATTAAAATCAAATTATATCGAATTATCTCAGTGCATATAGAAAATACGAATTAGGAAAGCGTTGAATTTACGGTACGTTTGCACAAAATACAAACATACAAAATAAGAATAATAGAAGAGATTGTAAAGATTGGCTTGCTGGCCGAAGATGACCTCTTGGATGCATGTACGTTACAGTAATGATTATTGATAATTATTTGATCTTATGTATGTAATGTTAATTTACTAATACAGAACACATGGAAATAAATATATGTGATAATTGCATTATTGTTTTACAGTTAGAGCAATAAGTATGATATTTTAAATAAATTGATCAGAAGAGTTTTAATATGTATTTTACCAGGGCATGATTCTTTTAAATAACAGTCGAGATTTTTTTTGTAGTTC
>NW_018406816.1:1425-4687 GCF_002113885.1 Mizuhopecten yessoensis | reverse complement strand
TGTATAGCTATTAGAGCTGTTACAATATATCGGAAAATAGGTATATCGCAATACACGGGTATATCGTATTGTACCACAATACAGAGATGAAATATTGCTGTGTCGCAATATCTTTTTAAAAGCTTATTTTTATGTATCTCATTCTGCTTGGTAATTTAACTTTGCAAATTGCTACAAATTCTAACAGATATGCAAATAAGCATGACGCAGGCTTTTAATAGTGGTGGGAATTAGTTCAAATTTTGTAATCAATGGTTGGTTTGACAAAAATCTTAAATCTATGTGATCCATATGATTTGATAAAATTCTGACAACAACTTATCATAAAATCGAGCACATCTTCCCTATGACAATATATCCGGATACGTATCGCAATATATTCATTCCGTATTGCAATATATCGAGATACACTCTTGGCGTATTGTGACACCCCTTTTAGCTATCGTGTCAAGTCGTCCGTGTCTACAATTTCTCATATATATGACATAAGGTTGTAATTTCCTTTGCACAGAAAATGATTTATAATCCGTCCCCCTTCCTGACCTTGTTGTTACCTGTATCTATATTAATGTATTTTAAATACACATTTACTTTTAAATGACTCCAATTTTCAGAGTATGTCAATGAGTGTACACACTAAATGATATCTTACGTAATTACAAAATTATAAAACCTCATGTGACTTGGTTATTTCGAAATCTGAATATGTTATGAATATGTCGGAAATAGCTAAAAAAAATACCTGTATATGATATAATCAACTTGTACAATTCATATATATTATCAACAAAAAAAAGAAACAATAGAACACTTGATATGTTTAAAAAAAAAATAGGGTATTATCTGTTCGAAATTTATGGGACGAAGGCAAATCGTCACATCCGAGTGCTCTTACGGGCCTATCAATGCAGGTAGGGTACATGGGGAAATTATCAGGCCTAAAAATGGGCGTGTTTTCATTGACACGTTTCACCACTTCACAACCGCAGTGACAAGGCGGTGACCGTTGCTCATAGATGACATAGCCTTATAGAACGATTCTCACGAGACATTGCGACACGTCGTCTACCAGACCTCGGACGGTAAGGTATCGGCCAAACGAAAAACGAATGAATATCTATCCTATCAATAACACTTACTGTATACGTCTACCTATTAAAATGCCATTACCAATGTTTATAGGTAAACTACTGAAAACTTTGTTACATGTAAAGGTTCGTTTCTTGTAGACTATATTATATCGCCATATATTGGTATCAAAGATGATTTCACTCTACGTCAAATAAAAGTAAAGGACTTGCACAATATGCCAAAAATAAATAATACTGTAGCATGCAGCATTTTGCTCAAGGAAATTACGCATTCGTTTTGCTGAGAATTGTGTGCAAGGCTTTGCAGTCTAAAAGTCTTGTTATTAATGGCGTATTACTTGTACATGTGTTCTAACTTTGTGAATGATATAATATAAATGCTGTCGATTTAATGTTCTTAATCGTTTGATATACCTTGTAAATTCTGTGATTTATATTTAAATCATACTATTTAAATTTGAACCAAGATATACGTCATTAAAATCTAGATAACAAGAATATATATGATTCGTGTTCGTAATTATTTTTATTTTTTTCGAAAGCTTGTGTATTTAATTTCAAATCTTATGATATTTGTAAATCAATTTGAATATATCTTAACTAAATTTAGATAAGAAGCAACATGGTTTCGAATGTTAAACACAAGATTTATCAAATAAATATAATAATACACATTGCAAAACCGTTTACAAAAAATAATATTTTAACCATAAATCACAATATTCACTATATCATATCTAACAATCATCGGTGATAAATATAATTCCGTTTTGCATATGTATGCTCTCTATCTCTCTCTCTGACTTTATGGCTGCGTATAAGATGTAGATCAAGTAAAAGCTGGACAGCTTTATTGTTTCAAATTGAACTAAATAAGCATCGCACACCGAGATGTGAGAGTCGACATTTATATATATTACAATATTCATAACACAAATCACAGGACTTAATCAGGAAATGTTCAAATAGTGCGATGTTTGACACACCTAAGCTGAAAAGCTCACAGATCTATGCCAAGGTTCGACCTGACGATATTGACTGAAACCAAGGGACTGACTTCGCATATTAACCGGAGTAGGCTATCTAATGAATTATTCACAAATAAACTTGTCAAGATATTGAATCAGTAACAAGAGGCTCCTGGCCGCTGTGTAACCTCGTTTTACAACATTATTCGGGCTTATGCGTTATACGAAACAATTGTTACCTTCAACCATTTATGCTCAGAACTTTTAACACCATTTTCATATATATTTTTTTAAATTCACAATCAATATTCAATTGATGTACTAACAGTTTACTTTATACACAAACAATGTCCGGAACATATAAAAAGTGTCGTAATGTTTCAAGACCGACTTGTATCTTTGTAAATCTATGGGTGAAGATCTCTGTCATAGCTTAACAAAGGGACAAAATGGTCTTGAAACGTCCCGTCATGGTTGATACGCACTTTTCCTGTGTATTAAGTAAAGCAATGAAACATACCGTACATTTGTCCGGGTTGATTAATCTTATTGAAGTTATATGTCAGTAATTTACTTACTTGTTTAAGCTAACGCAAACCTCACTGGACGCACACACCAGATGATACAAGGGAAATGATAAAGCACAGCTTATATAAATACACAACACCCTCATGTGACTCGGGTCTTTCGAAATATGTTTAAAAGTAAACCAGCCTTGCGAAACCGGTATACAATATTTGATCAAGGTGGAACTGTGTCAGCCTTGAATTAGACATCAGGTCATACTTTTGTATAACTTTAAACTTAGATCCCAGACAATACCCCTTCTTCCCGTATGCCATCACAAGTGTACCTCTAAGATTAATAATACCTTTTCCAAATACATAATTTCCTTTTACAGCTCGAGATTCCTACATCGGCCAGTGGTAAGGTCACTACGTATCTGTTGTAAAAGTTTAAATTTGTCCAACAGTATTGTAGCGTAGCTTATTCATTTTCGTTGCAAAATGACATATTTATCAAAGCATTTGAAACCAAATATAAGCTACAGTTATAAGTACTAAAACTACGAAATAGTGTCTAAATACATTCCTGTATTTCATTGAAAATAGTATATAAAAAAAATATACTCTGGTGTATATGTACTTACCCGAATCGACAAGCAGTTGGAAAGGTCAGTGGGGGGGTCTTTTAACACATAAT
>NW_018406816.1:0-378 GCF_002113885.1 Mizuhopecten yessoensis | reverse complement strand
AGCATCGTCATACAGTAACGTCAAAATGTACATTATCAGGGCAGTCAAAAGGTCTTTTGCTTTTATAATTATGAATATATATTTTTTCAAGAAAATTAAAGATGAGTACATAACAGTAAACTATACGTGATAATAGTTAAACTAGTTAAACGATAGTTAGTATCTACTCACAACTCCTTCTTTCATTGGCTTCAAACATGTATCTGCCTTATTTACGAAGAATTCTAATATTGTCCACACATAATAATTGCACACATTTACTCATAGATGTTTTACGCCAATAAAATATATTTTATGTATTTCAATCGCAAATCATGGTACCTATTACATATTAAAATGAAACGAGAATCACCTGTCATGTCTGATTTACAACTCGTA
>NW_018406815.1:17522-17984 GCF_002113885.1 Mizuhopecten yessoensis | reverse complement strand
TAGAGGCAGGACGTTTGTACTGCATGGTATTCAAGGACAGAGGCAGGACGTTTGCACTGCATGGTATTCTAGGATCGAGGCTGGATGTTTGTTCTGAATGGTATTCTAGGATAGAGGCAGGACGTTTGTTCTCCATGGTATTCTAGGATAGAGGCTGGACGTTTGTTCTGCATGGTAAACTAGGATTGAGACCGGACGTTTAATCTGCATGGTATTCTAGAGTAGAGGCAGGACGTTTGTTCTGTATGGTATTCTAGGATTGAAACTGGACGTTTGTTCTGCATGGTATTCTAGGATAGAGACTGGACGTTTGTTCTGCTTGGTATTCTAGGATAGAGGCTGGACGTTTGTTCTGCATGGTATTCTAGGATAGAGACTGGACGTTTGTTCTGCTTGGTATTCTAGGATAGAGGCTGGACGTTTGTTCTGCATGGTAATCTAGGATTGAGACCGGACGTTTAA
>NW_018406815.1:14946-15221 GCF_002113885.1 Mizuhopecten yessoensis | reverse complement strand
CTGCGTGGTATTCTAGGATAGAGGCTGGACGTTTGTTCTGCATGGCATTCTAGGATAGAGGGTGTACGTTTGTTTTGCTTGGAATTCTAGGATAGAGGCTGGACGATTGTATTGTAATATTCGTGTCCATGTTGTAATATGGTAGTCAAGGACAGAGGCAGGACGTTTATTCTGTATGGTATTCTAGGATAGAGGCAGGACGTTTGTTCTATATGGTATTCTAGGATCGAGGCTGGACGATTGGTCTGCATGGTATTCTAGGATTAAGGCTGGAT
>NW_018406815.1:1559-2123 GCF_002113885.1 Mizuhopecten yessoensis | reverse complement strand
TTGAGACTGGACGTTTGTTCTGCATGGTATTCTAGGGTAGAGGCAAGACGTTTAATCTGCATGGTATTCTAGGATAGAGTATGGACGATTGTTCTGCATGGTATTCTAGGATTGAGGCTGGACGTTTGTTCTGCTAGGTTTTCCAGGATTAAGGCAGGACGTTTGTTTTGCATGGTATTCTTGGATACAGGCAGGACGTTTAATCTGCACGGTATTCTAGAATAGAGGCTGGTCGTTTAATCTGCATGGTATTCTAGGATAGAGGCTGGATGTTTGTTCTGCATGGTATTCTAAGACAGAGGCAGGACGTTTGCACTGCATGGTAATCTAGGATAGAGTCAGGACATTAGTACTGCATGGTATTCTAGGATTGAGGCTGGGCGTTTGTTCTGCGTGGTATTCTATGATACAGGCAGGACGTTTGTTCTGCATGGTTTTCTAGTATAGAGGCTCGACGTTTGTTCTGAATGGTATTCTAGGGTAGAGGCAGGACATTTGTACTGCATGGTATGCTAGGACAAAGGCAGGACATTTGCAATGCATGGTAATCTAGGATATAGGCAA
>NW_018406815.1:0-378 GCF_002113885.1 Mizuhopecten yessoensis | reverse complement strand
TAATCTAGGATTGATCCTGGGCGTTTGTTCTGCATAGTATTCTAGTTCAGAGGCAGGACATTTGTTCTGTATGGTATTCTAGGATTGAGGCAGGACGTTTAATCTGCGTGGTATTCTAGGATAGAGGCTGGACGTTTGTTCTGCATGGTATTCTAGGATAGAGGGTGTACGTTTGTTTTGCTTGGTATTCTAGGATAGAGGCTGGAGGATTGTATTGTAATATTCGTGTCCATGTTGTAATATGGTAGTCAAGGACAGAGGCAGGACGTTTGTTCTGTATGGTATTCTAGGATAGAGGCAGGACGTTTGTTCTATATGGTATTCTAGGATCGAGGCTGCACGATTGGTCTGCATGGTATTCTAGGATTGAGGCTGGAC
>NW_018406814.1:616308-626414 GCF_002113885.1 Mizuhopecten yessoensis | reverse complement strand
TACATGATTATTGTTTATTGACAATGATAATTACATAGTTACTTCTTTTTATAGTCGAGGCATTTTAGAGTTACTCCCCTTGGATGGAAACTCGCCATTTGTAATACAAATGGAGTCATTTGAGGAAACACTTACATTAGCCTGTTTGAGGCATATTATTTGTAAGTAATCATTGATACTCAGTTATTATGTTACTACATTGACTACATTTACTTATTGTTCATTAATGTACTGTGTCAATTATTCTTTTGTCTCGTGTCCAATGCTAATTATGTTTATCATCGGAACAACACATCGTTTGGTAAATATCTGAGTATTTCTCATTTATGTATTTCAGACTGTGTTCATTGTTGATCTTAATAAAGACGTACAAAAAGACCACGTTCTTATAACAATCACCCTATGGGAAACACACAGCAGATCCAGAAGGTACACACTTAAATGTTTTTATATAGAACCATATATATTTAATACCTGTTCGCAGTATCTATCCAGTCTAAAAAGAACTTATGTTTCTTTTTAATAATAGATGCTAAATTACTGACTTGTTCTAATGATATACGTATAAATCCAGGTCCTCTGCGTAGTCTCGAAATATCTCACCTCAATTTAAGATCTCTAAGAAATAAAACTAATATTATTGAATGTGAACTAAATGAAAGTGATATAATTTGTCTCACGGAAACATATCTTACTCCCGAAATTCCGGATTCTGAAATCACATTTGAGTGTTACCCAAATGTCTTCCATAGATTAGATAGAACTGGTCCTGGGGGAAGAGTTTTAATCTACCACAAAAATAATATTTACACTAAAAGAAGACTTGATCTTGAACGTGATGAAATTGAGATGATATGGATGGAAGTCCACATTGAGTCACATAAATGTCTTCTTAGTTGCATATATAGACCTGAATCGCCGGTTAGATATTGGGAAACATTAGACTCTGTCCTTGAAAAGGCCACTAAAACTAACTTGGATATAATAGTTACTGGTGATCTAAATATTGTTATGTTGAATCTACATTCTCATTCTCATGTTAGTAGACATATGGCAAAATTTTAATCTTTGTAGCTTTATTAATGAACCCATCCGTATCAACATCAATAAGATATTGTTTTTTCGAATAATAACAACTTAGTAAAAAATGCATCTGTATCTTCTCCTATTTGCAGTGACCATTCTTTGATCCAGTTTAACATCTCTTATAGTGTCTTCAAACAACATACATATCAAAAGAAGATCTGAATTCATCAAGATGCTGATTTTGTCAAATCTAACTGAAACATGTTGGGAAAGCCTTATTAATAGATATGACTGTAATGAATGTAACCACATTTTATGTGCTAAAATAAACCAACTAATTGCTGATTGTATACCAAGCGTAAATGTAACAGTAAAACCAAATCATAAGAAGTAGATGACCAATGATATAAGAATTAAAATGAGACAAAGAAATAGAGACATTGGGAATAATATAATAAGTAAAATACATGAAGCCAAGAAAAAATACATAGCAAACTTACAAAAATCTCTGAGTATCAAAACTATCCCTTCTCACAAATGGTGGAAAATTGCTAAAAAAAAAAATTGTAATATCAATAATAAACCTAACACTTTTCCTCCACTCAAACATGATAATTAATTTATTCAGCATCGATTTGACAAAGCAGAATGTTTAAATGAGTATTTTAAGTCAATATCCACAACTTCTGTAGATACTGAACCAATAATTGAAACAGTAAATACTCCTACCCATTCAATAAATAATACTATCATTACTCAACAAGATGTTAAAGATCAACTGTCCCTCTAAGATACTAATAAACCTGCAGGACCTGATGGTATGATATCAAAAATAAGTAAACAACGACATCTATCTATCACTCTTCCTCTAACTTTACTTTTCAATAAAACACTTGAAACAGGTTATATTCCTCTAAGCTGAAAGATGGCTACCATAAATGCGATTTATAAAGGAAAGGTTTAGCTAATGAGGTAGGCAATTATAGGTATATCGCTGTTACATCTTGTTATAGCAAAATGTTAGAAAAAGTCTTTTTTAAATATCTTTATAATTATGTTACTATGCATCACATTATAACAAAACATCAATCTGGTTTCACTCAGAATGATTCACATCAATTACTCCAATCCATATACCACACGATTGTTAATTGTCTTGATCAAAATCAGGAAATTATATTTATCTTCTGTGAGCATGGCTTTTAATAGGGTCTGGGATGATGGGCTTTAACATAAATTAGAAACATTTGGTTGTACAGGTAATCTTCTAAACTGGTTCCGAAATAAATGCAATTCCATTAGCGTCTGACACTGGTTCCCTTTTGATTTGACAGAATTATGAGATGAATTGAAAACCAGCTCATCCGGGACTTCAGATTGTGATATTTTACAACAAAATCAGTTCGGAATACACAATTTCCTAACCCAATAGATTGACGCGTTATATTTTCGGTCAGCATTGTTTAAGTGCAGAGCCGTGGTTTTACATTAACCGGAAGTAAGAAAATGTATCGGCTGCCAGCTGTACGATTAATGGAATTTAAAGGTTTTTACTCATCTTTTTCATTCACATATATTATCAGAAAAGGGCTTCTACCAGGTGCCAGCTTTGCTCATGTAGTTGATATGACTGAAATGTTCGATATCTTCTCCCGCTTTCCTATGTGTTCGTATCCAGGTAACGCCTTAGTCATATAATAATCTTATATTTACCATCTCATATTTGTCAATATGAAAAATATAAAAATAGCAGGCATTATATATCATACAAAAACGTCGTAAATGCAGACTTATGTACGTGTGACGATCGGCAGTCCAATGCAAGTAAAACGTTGCCTTTGTCAAACATTTAAGTGGCTATGATTGCTGATTTGATGAAACACGAACAAAACACATTCATAATTGAGAATCTTGATTATTTAATGATCAATAGCTGATTTCATGATGTAAATATTGAAATGGAACAATGCGTTTTGTAATTGTCATACTGGTATGAATCGTTAGCGCAATGATCGAGTGCAACAGCTGTTGTTACCACAATGGATTATCTGGCTGCTAAGATATTGTCAGCGGAGTGCTGTAGATCAGATCAAATCTTTCAAATGTTTAAATGTCAGTATAGATTCCAGTATCTTACTGAGATATTGAGATAGAAAAAAGAAAAATACATATGAAGGCGATGGAGCGTTCACGTGAGTTTTTTTACGTTATGCCAAGCCATGACCCTACCCAAGACAATCCTTTGGAAATGGCTCCACCTACATATGCACCAACTGTATGCACGGCAACATTAATCACTTGGTTCATTACCCGTACTATCAAACTTGGCTTCCTAGCCACATCTCGCTGACGTTCATTTTCTCTTTCCTGATGGGACCGATAATCGTTTTCTCGTTTCTCCTGAATACGGTTATACATCTGATTAAGTGTATCCACGTCCTTCTTGAACTGATAATTTTTGTCGTCTTGATCTTTCATATAATCCTTAAGATGTCGAAATACAGCCTCACCGTTTTCAACTTTCCGTTCTATCGTTCTTTTACTTTCATCGAGATCTTCAAGTATTTTATCTGTTTCTCTCAACTTTCCCAATATTTATTATTCTTTTTATTTAAATCAGTCTTCAACACAAGTATTTCTTTTTCAACTTCAACCTCCAAGATATTCGTGAAGACATCCTTCAATACAAGTATTTCAGTCTCGAGTAAAGTATTAAACCTTTTCTCCATCTGATTCATTTGCCTGTTTTGGAATATAACATAGACATTCATGTCCTCCAACTTAGCCTCTAGGGATATTACTCTGTTTTTCGTTTGGTTGTTGTCAGTCTGTACCGCCGAGATCCAAAAGCATATCCCGACAATAAGAAAAGATGCTGTCCGATTTTTCTTGACGTCCGATGATATTTTGATCAGCAGTGCTGATATCCGACCTGGGGAAAACCATATCGCTAGCATAGCTGTATATTCTACGAATAATAGGGCGATTACATGTATAATATGCGGCTCGTACATGTTGAAGGGAAATCAATGCACACAACCTACAAAAAAAGAACACCGTATAAGTTTTAATGTTTTAATCATTGTTAAAAGGTTGATTTTACTGCAAACTGCTTGTATTATATTTAAAAAATAAAATAGGGTAATGTCCATTGTATAAAAGTGGTACATGTATCTTTGAACAGATATAACCTTTGCCCAATCACATAAAACGACAATAATATCATTACGAAATATATATATTGAATATATATGGTACTTTTTTTATATCATTGTTGTTGCGAATTTCTTAAATTTATTTTTGTAATCCACACTCTCAAACATATGCCCCTCTGTCCGTCCTTTCTGTGTCCGGCGTTAGCCTTTCCTCCAGAAACTAAACGTCTAGAATCGTAATTGACGCATTTGCAAATGGGAAGTGAATGTTTTAAAACCATTGCCTTTCCCTCTTTTAATATCATCGGGTCAAATATGATAAAAAAAAAGGAAATAACTTCCTCTGAGGTATAGTCATGATGTTAGACTTTTAGCTATAGCTTGTGGGACAGAGGGCTGTCACGCTTGTTCAAACAAACTGCCTTATAGTCGGCCTAATAAGTTAAAATAAAACCAGAAACTGAAGAGTCGCCAAAGAAATAACATGGTATAACTAGAGGCCAAAATCCTAAACAGTACATATATGTCAACTCTGTGTCATCGAGAGGAACTGTTCCGTTGAACTATTTGATCCCTCCGAAGTCGTAGGATCCAGTCTGATCCCCTTATCATATTATTATGCCCCACCCCTCACCCCCACCCGTAACGATAATCCTGTCTGTCTGTCCGTCGTCCGCAAAATGTTGTCCGGACATCTCCTCCTAAATTTGTGAACCGATTGCAACAGAACTTTACAGATATAATAACTACATCCCTGATAATGTGCATATAATTTAAGACGGATTTCTCCAGTACTTCCTAAGAAATAGTGATAACAAATCTTCACTATCAAAATCCAAGATGGCTGCCTATCGGCCATGTTGTTTATTCGAACAGTCTCAGAAGTTGCCATGCTCAACTACGGACTAAGGGGAACCTACATATAATTTGAGAAAGATCCCTCTGGTACTTACTGAGAAATAGCGATAACAAGAATTGTTTAAGGACAGACAAAGGACCACGGACTGACCACGGACGCAGGGCGATTTGAATAGCCCACCATCAGATGATGGTGGGCTAAAAAGCGGATCATTCAGTAACGAATATAAAAGGCGTAGAGGACTTCTTTGTTTGTTTTTAATTGTTATATTAAATTAATAAGCTGGTCTTCCTCTGCCTTGTGCATAAATCACGTGTTTCCCGAGTCACGGCTCAGAAAACTTCTGTGTTGAGAACTAGGTCAGAGAAAACCATTCGCTTTGGGGAAGAGCACAAGAAGCGCAAATTTGAGCACGCAGAGTTTCGTTAGAAAGTATATCAGAATATTTTTATTAATTTAATACAAACAATCTACATGCATTGATGTATTTTTCACATACATTTGACTAGTTAAAGAAATATCGAAGTGAATGCTTTCTCTGCCATTCATCGGCTAACCACAAAATGGAAGAGTTACTATTTTGTGAATGAAATGTTATAATAAAAAAAACCTACGTGTCGGGACAAAAGTATTTGCACATGAATAATAATTAATGAATGAGATTCCATATAAGGAGAATCAGATTCCATATCCATAAGTGTGGCGCTAGTGTCGAAATGCAATTCTACGTTAAGCAAACACCGTAATATAGTCGATGCGTTACCTTACGCATATGTCAATACATAATACGTTTGACCAATAAGAAACGACCACAGCTACATTTATACGACAATAATGAGTTACGAAAAATGTCATGTTGTAAACTATTTCTTCTGAGGTAATGAGTCGTAATATTTAATCCGTAGCTTTATCTTGCTGGGACGGAAGGCTGTCACGTTTGTTAAAAAAAGCCGTAATAGTCAGCCTTATAAGTTATAAAACTGAAACTCAAGAGGCACTAAAGGAAAAGCATGGTACACGCCTAGATCAATACTGGAGGACAAAACCATAAACAAAATATCTGTCAACTATCCAACACCGAGAAGGACTGTCCCTCTGGACCCCTATATATTTTCCATTTGATCTCTCTGAACCAGTCTGGTCCCCCTATCCTATAATTCTTACCAGATATGTCCCTCTTACAAGGCAAAAGTCCCTTTTAGAGGACAATGCAACATTCTATAGCATAGAATGCAAATTTTAAAACATATCAAACGCAGGTTTCAATCAAGCCTAATCACCTCTTATTACACCTAGAGCACATTGACATCAGACATCGGTGGAATGGACAGGATAGCTAATGAGTGCCATTGGCCAGGGGACTTTGGTGGTTGTACGTTGGGAATGCTGTTGTTTATGGTGTGAATAAATGTTTCGAAATAATATATAATAATATTAAATTGATAAAATATTGGTACGACAATATAAAATCCATGAAGTTACAAAGTCGTAACTACACTATGGGACGACTATTGCGTTTTTACATACCTTCTAGCGCCTGGAGTTATTCCGGACTAGATAAGCTCAAACAATGTATGAAAGGCCGGAAAATACGTCATCAAAAAATACAAGATAACGCAAGAGGCCCATTGGGCCTATAATTCACAACTGTTATATTCTCTCATATCTGTGACCTTCAAATCGAGCGCATGCAAAAAGCATTTAAATACTTACTTAGTAGGCTAAGTAGTGTTAGTCTATCGTTTGAAAATCTGTACTCTACACCTTAAGAATCTTTGTTTGAAGTCCAAAGTTGGTTTAGGTCATTCATTCAGACACCATTAGCTACAGACCAAAGATCATGACCCCGTGTCTCTTGGTTATTCAGAAGAACTTTGGTGAAATTAAAGATTTAACTCATGTGATTTTTAAAGTGTGTCAAGGTTACTCAATAGAACAAACATGATAGCCCTTCGTCCAAGCATGCTACTTCACAAATATCATCACCCTAGACGTATTGGGTTTTTTCCCAAAGAAAGCTTTTCAATGTTGAACATACTTGATCCATTTGACCCTGAATACTTAAAGGGTCAACGTCATTCAGATATCATCAATCTAAGTTTCATTGTTCTTGGTTGTTCTCAGACTTTAGTAAAGCTTTTGTCAAGGTCTCGCATCGTTTCTTGGTACACAAGCTAGAACAGTACGGAATTGAAGGGAACGTTTTAAACTGGATAAAAGCCTTTCTGGAAAATATGGTACAACGAGTAACGATCAATGGTACAACCTCAAACCTCAAACCAGTCACAAGTGGAGTCCCTCAAGGGAGTGTTTTAGGACCAATGAGTACTGATCCTGATCTATGTCAACGACATGCCTGATATGTTAAGCTGTACGATCAAACTATTTGCAGATGACACTTAACTCTCTGCAAAAAATGTAACATTAGCAGACCCCCAAAATCTACAGGACAACATAAATCATATGTGTGACTGGACCAAAACCTGGCACATGCAACTTACCACCAAAAAGTGCAAACATCTGGAGCTTGGACAGAGACAAGGTGACCATATATACACCATAACTCAAGATGGAAAAGAATCCCCAATCGTACGAGTGGAATACGAGAAAGACCAAGGTGTCCATATAGACAATCAGTTAAAATTCTCAATGAACGCCAACTTAGCTGCATCAAAAGCAAATAGGATGCTGAGCATAATATTCCGGGCTTTTACATACATGAGCCCTGTAATGTTCCTAACTCTATACAATACGCTGATTATACTTCATCTGGAATACTCGAAAACAGCTGCATCACCATTTTTGATCCGCGACAAAATTACAATCGAGAACATCCAAAGAAGAGCAACCAAAAGAATTCTAACTCTTAAAAACGTACCATACGAAGAACGCCTGAGACAATTCGGACTCCCAACTATCGAAGATAGAAGACATTGTGCTGACGTAATTTCAACCTATAAAATATTAAACAACATATATGCATGGATATTCTTGACAAGGGCAAACTATTCCATGAAGCTGAAGACAACCGAACCAGGGGGCACTCCAGGAAACTATTGAAAACTATGCAGACTGAACAAATATGGTAATTTCTACAGCAACAGAGTGATAATCTGTGGAACTCTCTAACAGAGGAGGTAGTAATCTCTCCAACGCTCAACACCTTCAAGTCACGGCTCAGCAGCCACTGGAAACAACACCCGACAAAATTCAAGCCATCTTTTTATTAGTTACATATATAAGTAAGTCCAATCAGTCAAAGGTGAACAATGTAACAAATTGACTGTTTGGCACGGACCAGCCTTTTAACAATCACATGTTTTTAACCATCAAATTGGAAAGGGGAGGACCTCTGAAGGAACACTCTGAAGTTGAGCACCTCAGATTGATATCTGCGGCCCGGCTATTTTTATCTGGGGCATATCTTCAATAATATTTCACCTTGAGCAATCAGGTTTAGGATGACAAAGTGTCAAGTACAAAAAGACCTTTCGCATGTTGGGGTAGACCTGGCACGGAGCGTGGAGACTAGAGACCTAGACAAGCAAATACAGATAAGAAATTATGCAACCGGTGACCACAGTCGACCTTATAGACATTTTCGTGGCTCAATACGGCAGATATCATTATGTGACCGTGGTAATTTATATTTCAGTCTATCTCAAACGTCGAAAGGTTTATTCACTGGTATGGTCTTGTTAGACCTAGAAAAAGCTTTTGATACAGTAAATCATTCTATATTGTGTAACAAATTAAAGTTTATTGGTGTCGAGTCCTGCAACTGGTTCAAATCTTATTTAGAAAGTAGATCTCAACTAGTCAGTGTTAATGGGGTACACTCGTCAGTTGGTAATGTCAACTGCGGGGTTCCTCAAGGAAGTTTGTTGGGACCACTTTTATTTTTGGTGTACATCAATGACATGGAAATAAGTATCAAAAAATCATGTAAATTACTTCTCTATGCGGATGACAGTGCTATTATATTCTCACATAAATGCCCTGAAACAATTTCATCTAAAATCTCCTTGGTTTTGGAATCCTGTCATGATTGGCTTGTTGACAATAAATTATCATTACATCTGGGAAAAACAGAATGTATCCTTTTTGGTCCAAAAAGGAAATTAATTCAAACACCCAAGGATGAATTTCAGGTTTCTTGCAAAAGTCAAATTATTAATTCTCATTCGGCTGTAAAATACCTTGGGGTGATGATTGACAGATTTTTTATCTGGAGAAGAAATTGTCTCCAATGTCATACAAAAAATCAATCAAAGACTAAAATTCCTCTACAGAAATAGACCTGTCTTTCCCAAAAATCACGAAAAACTCTATGTTCAGCTCTCATACAATGTCATTTCGATTATGCCTGTTCATCCTGGTATGAGGTTGTTTCTAAATTATACAAAAAAAAAAGTTACAAATAACCCAAAATAAAATGGTCCATTTCATTCTTAACTCAAACAACAGGACAAGAATTACATGTACTGAACTACAAAAAAATAGAATGCTCAATGTAGAGGGAAGAGTTCGTCAACTTCATTTAAATCATGCATTTAACATCTTTAATGAAAAGTGACCTCAGTATATGCATGATTTTTTCACCAAAAGCAATAACACATATGGTACTAGATCCGGAAATTCTAATTTCGCTATTAAAAACGTCAAGGGTACAGAAACATCTACTTTTTTCTTTTCGGCTGCTAAAGATTGGAACTCTTTACCGGATCATATCAAAAATATCAAAAGCAAACATAAATTCAAAACCAATTCTAAAAACCACCTTATGCTTCTAGCAAAAAATGAAGTGGATGATCTCTTTGTCTACTATTGAGCACACATGTAATACATTTTCATTCTTTTGTCACAAAATACATATATAGACCTGTGCAATGGCGCAGGTCGAGAAGACCTCGCTGGTAGGGGGACCCCCAACCCTTGGAAAGCTTGACTTGCGGCATTGCACAATGGTTTCAAATTTCAAGTTTTCATGCCTAGAAACTGTAATGCAAAGATCTGTCAGTATATTTGTTTTATTTTGATATCTTTGAAAATAACTATGTAAATTA
>NW_018406814.1:606548-616178 GCF_002113885.1 Mizuhopecten yessoensis | reverse complement strand
GACTTTTTTTTAGATTTTTATACTCTGTGATATATGTCAATGATTGAATTAAAAAACCTTTTTATTAGGTCAGATCTATTATTACTCTCAGTCTTAATACAAAATACTCTTTTTCATTTACAAGCTGCACTGTGATTTTAATTATATATTTTATTCTAAATTGTGATGTCTTGTAATAACATGCCTATTTTAACTGAATAAATATTATTATTATTATCTCCGTTAAGGATCTCACCGAGACGTCTGTTGTATTTTTCTGACGCCGATTGAGTTAAAAGAAATTCCCCAAGTTTAATTCTCTTCTTAGAAGACTGTTCCAGGGGTCATTTCAGGGCCTGAATCTTCAGATTTCTGTACTACTGCCATCAACTGTAGCATGCACCGAGTCTTTGTTTTCAGTATAAACCATGATTTTAAAACATATTTTCTGAGAAAAAAAACCAAGTAAGGTGAGATAAACCAAGAGAAGTTAATCAGTTGTACATGTAATGAAAATCAGGGGATGTAGCTGTAGGTAAGGAGCACAACAAGATCGGTCTCTAGTGTTTTGTCGCAAGCAGGGGACAGGAATCCTTAATACAGATGAAATGAAAAATATTTTTGAGATGTTCCCTGATTTTACTCCTCTCGGTGTCCGTCTCTGTCTCCGTGGTTGGTCTGCCTCAAAAGGAGAAATGTCTATTAGCAGGTCACTGTGACCTAACGTTTGACCTTTGACCTCAATCTGAAAATATTTTGTCATGGCATATCTACTATACTTTTTCACCTGGAGTAACCAGATTTGGTATGGAAGTACATCTCGGGATGACAAAGTGCAGAATATTACAAGTAAATCACTGCGACCTATGACCTTATATCCTTTGAAAAGAATTGTCTGTGTTGGAACTTTAGCCTCAACATTTGGGAAAAAAATGTCCAATATGTTTTTATATTATTTCGTCTGGAGTAATCAGATTTGGTATGTGATTGTGGAGAGTAAATTACAAGTATTCGGAAAGAGATTAATCAGTTTGGTATGAATAATAAAGACTAACTTAGTTTTTAACACAAACAGGAATTGAAAAGTTATTTTGCGAGGTTAAGAAAATGTCTGTTTTTTTTGTCAAGCAAATAGTCAAATGACCGGTGTCTCGACTCTTCACCGCCGAAAACAACTAAACCACAGTGTGCCGAATCAGCTGTCAGAAATCATAGATTTTTCGCACAATGGTGCTCTAATACTGCAGGCAGTCAGAGGGACGGGTAACATGTTTAAACCTTTCCTCCCCTTATTGGATGTAAAAATGGGGTCATAAAAATGACTCAGCTTTGTATCTGTTCATCACCTAGCTGACCTATATTTTCACCTTTGACCCTATCCTTTGAAAACTTTTGTTTGAGACATATCTTTTTAGGTCACCCGAGCTTTGCTCAAGTGACCTATTCTAATCACTTTCCGTCCGTCGTCGTCCGTCGTGCGTCGTGCGTAAACTTTTTACATTTTCAACTTCTTCTCAAGAACCAGTGGATGAATTTTTTTCAAACTTGGTCAGAATCATCCTTGGTAGATGAGGCTACAAAATTGTAAAATTCGAATTCCTACCCCAACCCCTGGGGCCAGGGCGGGACCCCAAAGGGAAAATTAACCAATATTTCAAAAATCTTCTTCTCCAGACTCAGAGGTACTCCCTTGGGGAGGGGGTAAAGTTAACTATAGTTTATATAGGGAAATAACACTTTTGGGTATATTTTGACAACTTTCCGTAGAAAATTATTTTTACTTGGTGAGAATTATCCTATAAGATATCTTCTATAATTATGTAAGATATCTTATATAATTATACAAGATATCTCATATACAATAAAGATATCTTATATCTATATGAGATATCTTATATATATATGAGATATCTTATATAGCATATGAGATATCGTATATAGCATATGAGATATCTTATATGCGATATAAGATATCTTATATACGATATAAGATATCTTATATACTATATGAGATATCTTATATAATATATAAGATATCTTATGTACTATATGAGATATCTCATATAGAAATTAAATGAGATATCTTATATAAGTATATAAGATATCATATATACTATATAAGATACCTTATATCGCATATAAGATATCTCATTTCCTTTCATAGATGGAATATCTCATACAATATATAAGATATCTCATATGCTTTATCAAATTATACTGCGATACCTAAACAAAACAAATCCGGAATGCTCCTTTAAATTGCTGAGTTGGAAAAAACTTTTTTCTTCAATCTTAATTTAATTTACTCACTCAAACGTGACGACGAGAACAGCTCCACTGTCCTTTCATAGATGGAATCTGCTGTATTTTCCCTAGGCCTAGCTCGCCTTGTCTCTCTTATAGCGGCCAAAGCAGAGGCTGCCATTTCCTGCACTCTTGGTGTGGGCTCAGACATAATGGCGGCGACAGGAACACGTGTTACAACAAGTCTACTGTCCCTACGTAGATCCTCGAGATATTCCGGACGGGGAGACTTCATTTTCGACATTTTGTTAAAATCTGGTTCCTATATAAGATATCTTATTAAGTAACGAGACTTTAATTATATAAGATATCTTATATAGCTATATGAGATATCTAATATATTATATAAGATATCTTATATAGAAAATTAAATGAGATATTTTATATATATAGATCTTCTTCTCCAGACCCAGAGGTACTACAGTCATTTTCTCTGCATTGAAAGAAAGATCATCAGGGGTTTTACTTAAATTGTAAATTTCAGGACCCCGAGCTATTCGTTCTCCCTTGGGGAGGGAATAAAGTTTACTATAGTTTATATAGGGAAATAACACTTTTGGGTATATTTTGACAATTTTCTGTAGGAAATTATTTTTACTTGGTGAGAGTTATCCTTGGAGGAAGATGGTTTCAAATTGTAAAATTGAAATCCCTACCCCAACCCTAGGGGTCAGGGAGGGGCCCCAAAACGAAAATTAACCAATATTTCCAAAAATTTCTCCTCCATACTCAGAGGTACTACATTCATTTTCTCTGCATGGAAAGGGGAGGGGGTAAAGTTTACTATAGTTTATATTGGGAAATAACACTTTTGGGTATATTTTATCCATTTTCAGCAGAAAATTACTCAAACTTAGTCGGAATCATCTTTAGTGAATGAGAGTATTACTTTGTAAAATTGGGATTCCTGCCCCATCCCCAGGGGCTAGGGTGGGGCCCCAAAGGGAACATTTACCAATATTTTACATGACAAGTATTGTATTTCACTTAGTTTACATGCTGATTTCCACATCACATCTAAACAATAAAATAAAGCTACCAGTACCTATGATATAACTCAGGTGACTGCTAAGGCCCTTGGGCCTCTTGTTTCTATTTGGAATAACCAGATTTGGTATGGAAGTACTTCTTGAGATGACGAAGTGCAGAGTACAAGAAGTAGGTCACTATGATCTATATCCTGAGATAGGTGTACAGCTCAGTAAATGAAAACAAACCATTACTGATGGGGGACTATGGATTGCCTTGTTCATTTAAACATGTTCTTGAAATAGCTTGTCATACAGTTCTTCATCTTGGTGCAGGTGGGGTGTAAATATGCCATTCTGGCAACAAATGTAATCAACAGTAGACACCTACGGTCTGTTAGCTATCAGAAAATGTCGTTTAAAGGTTTTCGACACATTTGAGCCTTTTGAATATGGGTGAAAGTCATGCGTTTGAACAAACTTGAAACCTATTTATCTCAGCATGCTTCAGATCATGTTAGGCCTCTTGGTGATAAGAAGAAAGTTGTTCAAAGTAAAAAGTTGGCGCCAGACGGATGATTGATGCTTTAACAGGACATAAACTAACTTCTTGCTCTATAGAGTTTCATCTGGCCCTGATATTTTGACAGATACATTTATCTGTCAAAATCTGGTGTCAGAGCCAGAAGAAACTCGGGCTAGTACTTGCCCTAAAAATCATTTCATAGAATCTTGGTCAAAACCCACCTATACGTTTCAAAGAAGATGTTATTTGACAATTTACAATATGCCCCCTCCACAGCTGAGAGTTTTGCGGATATAATTTGAACATCGTGTTCAAATCTCTCTACTAATGCTGTTCTTAATTCGCTTGTAAGTTCAGAGATGTCATTTGAAGGTTCTGCAGTAAATGATAACTTTATGACATGCTGGTGAAAGTCCAACACTAACTTTCAGAGATGTTGTTTAAAGGTTTCACAGCCTTTGTTCCCTAACGGCAACACCCCTCAGCCCCTTCTTGAGTATACTTTTAGATCTTCATCATCTAACGATTATTTTATGGCATGATGGACAAACCTCATTAGTTACAGAGATGTCATTTCAACGTTCAACACTGTGCCACACGTTTTGCTCCTCTGTCCCTTGAGAGGTCAGGCACTTTGTGAGTATAGATCTTGATCTCACCATAGGCTGATTACCCCTGAACACTGTGCCACACGTTTTTCTCATCTGTCCCTTGAGAGGTCAGGCACTATGTGAGTATAGATCTTGATCTCACCATACGCTGATTATTATCCCCCATTTTTCTGTGACTCATGTGACTTAATAAAATATAGATGCAACGCTTTTTCAGCCACAGGGCATTTCTGAAACCCATATTTATTTCATAATCAATAATCACAAACATACATATACAGTATCACACTTAATAAATGGAACATGACAACTATTTTAGTGAAATGCAACTTATAACAGGTACAAGTAACAAATAGCAATGGGTACATTACAATCAATCCATTCCTTCAACATCCTGACCCACACTATCCTACTACAGATGTACTTTTCTCTTGCTTTCATTAAGTACAATTGGAGACGTCTCTATCGGTTTATTAAGACAATAAATACCAACATTAACTCATATAGCTACAATTAAGTTTAACTCATTCACCCCTGAAAACACATTTGAACTCTTCCAATTCAAAGGCTGGAATAGTTCATTATGAAATTTCAGGGGTAAATGCGTTAAACAAAATATGATTAGAAATATCTGAAATTTCATTATCCTTCTTGAACAAACTTTAAGTATAAATTCATTTCATAAAGATACACCATTTCATACACTGGTCTTTCTGAAGATCAAATGTATTATACTGTCACAGGCCTAGGCTACAAAATGATTTCATGGGATGTAACATAACGTAATTTGTCAAAAGGCTACATTTTGAGGTTTTCAGGTTGAGTTATATGTGTGTGAACAACAGGCCAAAACCTTGTCTCCTTGGTATTGAACAATACATAGTTGTATATAAAAAGCTGAATGAATAAACTTGCATTACTAAATGTGGTGGTCTTCGGGATGCTACTGTATTATATATACCAAAAAAACAAAATAGGGCTTCTTTGGTAGAGAAGATGACTATCATTTACACAAAAAAGTTCTATCTGGCACAATGGAATGTTAAAAGTAAATAAAAATGAACTGAACACTTTTGGAGTTAAATCATGAGCTTTATGGTGGTACACTTTTAATGACTGTATACTGGAAAACATTTGCCTTTCATTGGTAAAATCCACATCTGTCAGTGTTAATTTCACCCTTGACATGTAAGAACTAGATATTGTATGTTGTGAACTATCATGAAAAATTCGCCCTCATTGCAAAAGCGAAAACGGTGAAAATTAAACGGTGGAGAAGCGAAAACGGTGAAAATTAAACGGTGGAGAACATTTCCAGGTATACCATATAATGTATTGCAAACTTGACATATTTTTTAACATGCTTTTAAGTAGAATTAAGTCTCACATTAGATAATTTGATTTATATTCTGGGCATGTATTGTACATGTAAGGACTCATCGGCTTCTGAAATAAATTGTAAAACGTCATTTTTTATTTAATGTTTGCTCCACCATAACATGTGGCATACACGTACCTGTACGTATATAACATTATATAACAACCTGGATGGTAACATGCTTTTAAGTAAAGCTAAGAAGACTCACATAATATAAAGTTATACATATTCCTGGCATACATTATAAACACTCATGGGCTTCACAATTAAAGTTGACCACATCAATTATGTTGCAATATTTAAGAACTTTTTCTACTTACAACTGGCCTCAAGTTGGAAGCCGATTGTTATGTTAGTATACAAGGTATTGTCAAACTTATGACTAGCCTCACCGCGAATGTCAACTAGTCTCACTTTGCACGTCTGTGATGTTAGCTTATTATTGAACTTATGACTGGCATCTCCTTGAATTTCGATGACCCTCACTTTGGACGTTGTCTGTGATGTTACCGGATTTACTTGGGTTGGTCAGGTGGTGAAATAGAAAGCACATTCATCTTTCACAAAGTCGGCCAGGGTTTTTGGAAAGGTTACGGGGGTCACCTGCCTGTCCACATGGGTTTCCTCTAAATACTCTAGTTTTTCCCAAATTAACACCATCTACTTGCTTCCATCTTGGCCAACAATAGCAATTAATATAAGTTGGAAGATAGTTGTTTAATAATTATTGTAATGCAAATAATGTTTATATTTTATCCCAATTAGAACTTGGACATTTTGTAAGATGTTAAGATGATAAACCACCTGTTGTTAAACATGTCATAATTGCCACCATTTCCATTCATGCACACAGTGAATCCTAACCTTTGAAGGTTATTGAGAAAATAATCACCAATTTTACATTATATTATTCATCAAATATTGCAAGCCACATGGAGGATATCAATAGCATATACGCCTGAACACTGAAGCATATGGTATCTAATTCTTTACAAAGACTTAATCAGATGAAGTCTTGATGAACTTTTAAGCTGTCAAATTACTTACGATACCTTATCACTTGTATTGAGAGACCTTGTGTTTATCTGTGTTTAACGTCCTATTAGGGGCTATGGTCATATAAGGACGTGCCAGGTTTTGGTGGTGGAGGAAAGCTGAACTTCCTGAAGAAGAAACACTGACCTGTGGCGAGTACCTGTCGACTGCCCCTAGTACGAGGGCTTCAAACCCACAACCCAGAGAATAGTATTAGCACAATTAAGCTGTCTCTCAATACAGGTTCTGTTCAATATGGAATTGTTATATAACCAGTATTTTATTCAATAATGAGGAAAGGTTATTATATACATGTAGTGTCCGAGGGATTGACACAAGCTTAGAACTAATATTAATTCCTTTCCCATAGGAAATGTCACAATGTAAAACATTAAAAATGATCTCTAAACAAAGGTGGTCTCTTAATAGAGGTGATCACATGAGCAGGTTTAAATGTTTCATAAGCACAAATATACCAAACATGATGACGAAGAACTGTAGTAGTACATAACTTATATACAATGGTTTACTGTGGTTTTTTTTTATGATGTAATGTGATAATTCATCTATAACATTTCACTACTTACAGATAGTTATCTGTAACTATTATGTGTCTATACATGTAATGAAGGCCTTCCTCACCACAATGTGTTGTTGGTGATTGGGAAGTAAACATGTTGAAGTTTAATCTTCTGATGATTATCTTCCATGTGACTGTATGTTTTATATATATATTTTTTTGTTTTGCTGAACTTATCATTGCAGTGAGCATTGCAACAGATTATAACCATGGCATAAAAAGGAGGTATATTTCATGTTCTGCGAATAGTATAATAGCGGAAATCCTTATATATAGTAAATTTGTCAGTAACTTACACAAAAGCTTAGTATATAACTTATTCACAAGCTTTGTCAGTAACTTATACAAAAGCTTAATATATAACTTATTCACAAGCTTCATTGGGTACTTATTTGTAAACTCGGGGACTTTTTCATTCCATGAACTCTAAAACTCTTGTCAGTAACTTACACAAAAGCTTAGTATATAACTTATTCACAAGCTTTGTCAGTAACTTATACAAAAGCTTAATATATAACTTATTCACAAGCTTCATTGGGTACTTATTTGTAAACTCGGGGACTTTTTCATTCCATTAACTCTAAAACTCTTGTCAGTAACTTACACAAAGGCTTAGTATATAACTTATTCACAAGCTTGATTGGTAACTTATTCGTAAACTCTGAAACTTATTCATTCCATACACTGTCACTCATTCATCAGCTCTTTGTATCTTATTCAAGGGCATAATCAGAGTGTACTGGCTACAATGTAAGCTGATAACACAATGCATACTCTATGTCATGGAAATATGAAAACAATGTATTTATTGCACACAAAGAAATATTTCATACATCATATCAAATATCACTGCATATGAAGTCATATTTTGAATAATACAAAGCCATATACAATGCCTAGTTGTAAGATGGCAGTGTTAGCGCCCATTAGTTTCGGCCAACAACAATACAATTTTTTGTAATGTCAGCAACAAAGAAATAATTCATATTTTTCTAGTATTAGACGAAGACATGATACATGAAAATATTAACAAAAAACAAAAATGGAATTGGAGAGTGCAAAGCTTCCTCTGAGTTGATCAATATTCAGCATGCTTCAAATATCAAAGATAGATTCTTTATTAAACCCAACACTGAATACACAGTTCACTGAAACATGTTTACTGGTACATGTATATGCAAATTCTTGTCTAAAGCAAACTTACATTTGTGTGCCCTTAGCAAGGAAAAACATGTACCTTGTATGCATGAGTATCAAACTTTTATACCAACATTTGCCCATAGTGACCAACATTTGCCCATAGTGACCAACATTTGCCCATAGTGACCAACATTTCTAGGGCTTTGTTACAACCATGCTTAATTATAGCACTCGTTTGGTTCTAGGCACAACTTGAGTTACTGGGAGACCATCAATTTTGAAAGATTTCATTAAAAATGACAACGAAAAACTCAATTATATAAATAACACCTGTCATAAGAATCGGTTATTAATTATCTAACTCTGAGGTTGTTTCAATACAGTATTGACATTCAGGAAAGTACACCAAACAAAATATGATATTTGAACAATTCTCCAATTTTCCCGAGATTCTAATAAACCTGCTTAGAGAGTCAAACGAATTTATTGAATCTAGGTTAAACATGGAATGCATTTTAAATAGGTATGCATATACATGCATATAATAGTATTTCCTTATATGTAATTACTACCTGAAGAACCAGTAAAAAGAGTGAAAGCGCTTGTAGGAAAAACTTATTGTCCATGAACTTCAATAGGTCATATAACATACACAGCATATCAACATCGCATTACAAAAATGTAGACATTATCACATCCATACCTGGTATAAGTAGCCTTGACCATACCCTTCTGGTCTGACTAGTCCTCATAAGGTACCATTTCATACACCAAACACCTGCTCGTCTAACAGATTTATAAACCTTCACATACAAACACCTGTCTCGTCTAACAGATTTATAAACCTTCACATACAAACACCTGTCTTGTCTGACAGATTTATAAACCTTCACATAAAAACACCTGTCTGGTCCAACAGATTTATAAACCTTTACATGCAAACACCTGTCTGGTCTGATGGGTATATAAACCTTCACATACATTAACACCTGTCTGGTATGATGGGTATATAAACCTTCACATACCAACACCTGTCTGGTCTGATGGGTATATAAACCTTCACATACCAACACCTGTCTGGTCTGATGGGTATATAAACCTTCACATAC
>NW_018406814.1:559772-603788 GCF_002113885.1 Mizuhopecten yessoensis | reverse complement strand
GTCTGATGGGTATATAAACCTTCACATACCAACACCTGTCTGGTCTGATGAGTATATAAACCTTCACATACCAACACCTGTCTGGTCTGATGGGTATATAAACCTTCACATACCAACACCTGTCTTGTCTGATGGGTATATAAACCTTCACATACATTAACACCTGTCTGGTATGATGGGTATATAAACCTTAACATACAAAAACCTGTCTAGTCTGATGGGTATATAAACCTTCACATACAAATGTACCAACACCTGTCTTGTCTGATGGATATATAAACCTTCACATACCAACACCTGTCTGGTCTGATGGGTATAAAAACTTTCACATACAAGCACTTGTCTGGTCTGATGGGTATAAAATCTTTCACATACAAACACTTGTCTGGTCTGACAAAACTTAATAAAAGACATTCTTCCATCTTTTGAAGACAAGACAGTAAATATATCACAGTAAAACAAAATAATTACATATCCCAAACATAAATAAGTTTAAAGTATGCATAACATAGAAAAGTAGGGAAAATTACATTGTGTAATGGGTTTTAAGGCCTTTGGGATCTATACCTGGTGGTAAGGCCTTAAGGATTTATTCTGTGTAATAAGGCCTTAAGGAACCGAGTAGAATTGACATGTGTTTTAATATAAATAATGCATTAGTGAATTATTGCACCTATCTAATTATTTTTGGATGTTTGACTGTAACTTTTTCAATGTATAGATTTTGTCACCCATAATATATTTGCCATTTTACTACATTTGAGGAATTTCAGAACACACTTTTTCACTGTATGCAAAGAAGATCTATAAATAGATTAATACAGCATATACCTATCACTTATTCGCTTGATAGAACCCTTACAACGCAATGTTACACCTCTTACTTATCTATTAAGTATTCAGAGAGTGTCAGTTTAATAATAATTTATAATTACACATTAACAGATCTGACCATCAATAATATTAATGCTAGAACAACATTTTGTCTTCAGACACTTACTGATCATGATTTGATGGAAATTGCTTCTAACTTACAGTTCAAAATTTAACATATCATGAACCATAAATAAGTACTGTTGAAATTTCATCTTTGAGATCCTCAAACTTGTTTAGGTTTGGATTGATAATAAATATATATACCCTTTAAAAGATTTCCCCCTTCGTTCCACAAACTTCAGAAGGTTTCAAGTGATCAGAATGCATTTTTTAAAAATAACAAATAATCGAACAAGTATTTACCTCTGTCTATTAACTGAACCACACAAAACTCGCACACAAATATCATAATTTAGATTATAAATTCATTATAAGAGCTGAAAAGAATTGAGGTCAGCAATGCTTAAGCATTGAAAGACAACATCATAGCATATTTTCCCTGTGAAATAATACACATATAACAAATACTTCAGGTGTTGTAATCTAATTTTCAAAACACATCATAACAAACATGGGTTTAAATCCAACTTCAGTCCTAAAGATAAAACGGATGCACTTTTTAACAATGGAAACAATTTTGTAGTGTCAATAAAATGGCTACTAGTGATCATGAGTCGTATCTACAAGTGTTATACAATAGCAAAGCAATTGATGAGGTATGAATGTACTGCACAATTATTATGCAAATGATACATAGAACCGGTATTGATCTTGAATTCTTCAATTTTTACAAAATTATTTACCTCACAGGTTGTGAAATTTTAAACCTGTTACAATCACAGCAAACACATTTGCAGAAATTGATGAATCAACATATTTTTCAGTTAAAATGATTCAATCGCAGAATGCAACCGGTATTGATGAAAATTGTCACAAATTACAGTACAGAAGTGGCAGCCCCAAAAGACACATAAAACACTCCTTTTACTTTGTAACAGGTAATGCTACACTCCAATGTTCATATAGTAACTGTATTATCATAATTGCCCCTAATCCTCCTTTGAGATTTAGCCAAATAAAAACATCTTGTGTTTCTGCTTACCTTACCTACCCTAGATTTTTCTGCCTACCCTGAAGGTTTTATTGGCATTTAGTGATATGTGTTGTTAAAAGTCAGAACATCTGCTCTATATCAGCATAGTCAAAATAGTTTCCAAAAGAAAGAAAAAAATGCCTACCTACCTACCTACCGTATTTTTTCTGAGGATGATAACAGAAACACAAGATAGTTATGTTTGGCCTTAATACTTGTCGGACACTGTAATGATAGTACATAATACTGTATAACATAACTTAAAACATTTGTCAGGGTTTTATACCCTCATATTACTTTGTCGATATAAATTTGCTCAGTCTGCCCATATCTGTGATCCAGTACCTTATAGTTATAAGCTATCTGTTGTACTAATTAATATTCACGAATACACAGTAATCACGAAAACCATGAATATCACAAGTTTTATGTTGTACAGTATATACTCCTATACATATGACTATTATATAACAGAAATACATAAGCTTGCACACATATTTCTTATATCTATCTAAATCACAAGGTTAGCATTGCGGATATAAAACAAGTACATAGAGTGGCAATAGTACAGGAAAGGTTTAAAACCACTGGTAAGGACTGTATTTGCTTACATACGTAGAAATAAATGGAAAAAATATGGCATGAAATCACAGTCATTACAACTATAACATTTATGTTAGTTTGGCAAGAAAATATACCTGAAATGAACAAAATCAAATCAAAATCCAGTCTAAAAAAACAGTTTCACAGTCAACGTATAAATCAAATTAAGAAAAATATTATGTTTTAAAATATGAAAATGTGAATGTTCCATCTACAGAAGACTGTTTATTGCAGCAGTAACTAGCAGTATGTGGACATGTGGAAGCTTAAACAAGAATTATCACATTAAACAAGCCATAAAAACATCATTGAGATGGTTTCATTACATTCAACTTAAAGACATATACAAGTCCATTGTAGTAGTATTTTTGCCTCTCTACAATTTGACACACTTTTGTGTAACTGTGAAGTCACCCTCCTCAAAGAGGCTCCGCCTAGATCAGCCACCTTGCAAATGTTTGACAGAATGTGTAATACAAACTCTTGTTCAAGGACAAATAAAAGAAAATGACAACGCAGGTGACTATTTCCTGTTTTGCATTACGCATAGTTTGTACAATACATCTTATAATTTGACAGACCTAAAGCAGTAAGCTACAATAAGGCAAAGTTAACTGTATTACACATATATCACTCTAGTTGATGGACTCACATTGGTTCATCTCGTGCAAACGTACTGCAATATATAGAATGATGTTTGTTGACTTCTGAACTGACCACAAGATCGAACTTTTTGACAACACAACATTTGCCATGATACACTAGTATGTAGTGAAGTCACACAACGGAACACCATATTATCAAGCTTTTCACATACACAATGTATTCCAGTCATGAGGACAACCTGTTTTGCAGCAATGATTCTATCTTTGATATCATAACTTATCTTAAGTCAAGCCTATTCAAATGTTAGTAGTATATGTGCAATTCACAGGTTAAATAAAATGAGAATTTCTTTAACAGCTACTTCTTAGTTCAGTCAAGGTTTTGAAAATGATGTGATAAATGGTTACTATGAGATCTGGATTTCCTTAAAAGTTTTGAGTTTTCAGAAAAGAGTACTTTCCATATTTTTTGGGTTTCATATGGCACTTTTAAAATGTTTCATGTTTAATAACACAAAAACATGGACAATATTATTTATAAGACATATTGCCCTGGTATCATTTTTCAAAATTAATCTAGATTTCTCTCCAGATCTTTACAGTAAATACCAGGGGAAAGTCTTCTGACAACAGCTATAACTCTGTATTACTATCGTCCACATGAATCACATGTCAGTTTAGTCTTCTGTGAAGGAGACCGGTGTAACATCTAGTGCCACACCAAACTCACTCTCCCACGGCTCTCTGATGGCACTGACCAGTGACTGTACGCTGTGTGTCGAAGGAAAGGCAAGCTGCCAGCACGTCTCCTCCCCCGACTCCTCGCTGAAGAATGTGAACCTTAGCTGGGTGTTGTCCGTCTCACACATCTCCTAACATACAGATATAATGGTGGCTTTAGAGTTTGATACTTAATCATTCATAATCACAACTTCTTATTTATTTTTAAGTGCAATCATTTAGAACAAGATTTAAAAAACTGATTGATTATGCTCCCCTAAAAGGTCAATTGGACTGGAACAAGGCATCACAAGTGATACAAATCCCCTTGCATTCACACATTTTGACATATGTAAGAGGAAATGAAGTCGCTAGAGCGATGACAAAGTTTTTTCTAAACAAAGTAACAGTGACCTTGACCTTCAACATCGAAAACCCAAAAGGAAAAGTTGTTAAAGGCATTGCCATACGTAACACTTGTATGAAGTTACATGAAATTCCATTGAGGAATGAAGTCAATACGATGTGATTTTTTTTTGTAAAATTGTAAAGGTAACCTTGACCTTAAACGCAGAAACCTGAAACCGAACTTGTTCCAAGACATTGTCACACTGGTATCAAGTTTCAGGAACCTTTGAGGAATGAAGTCAATAGAGCGATGACAAAGTTTTTCTAAAAATAGTAACAGTGACCTTGACTTTCAACGTAGAAAACCTGAAACGTGAATTTGTTCAAGGTATTGTCATACTAAACACTTGTATGAAGTTTCGTGAAATTCCATTGAGGAATGAAGTCGCCAGAGCGATGACAAAGAGTGTAACAGTATGTATGTATATACGTACATATGTCGTACGTACAGGCGGAATCCTATATCCCCTTGAACTTTTGTTACGACGGGATGATAAAAGCTATGTGTTACATATCTAGATCTGAAATCATCATGCCTAGTGCCATTGTTATCTCTGAAATTACTTGACTGTCTGAAGTGAATGAACTCCAAAGTGGTATGCAACCAACAGTTTTTTTCATTTTACATTTACCTTTAAAGACATAAAAGTTAAGACTTGGACAAACATTTTGACCTTTGACACACAGACCCCAAAATGGTATGAAACACAATGCTTTGCCATTTTACATATTTCTATAAAATTTCATATCTATTATAATAATTCAGCAAGTCTGAAGTTTATAGTCGAGAAAATTAATTTGACATTTGATCTCAACGTGGACTTGACCATGGGTGTATTCCGTCTTTGCGTATTGTAGAGTTATCTTCTCTTGTGAGCAGATATTGATTGTTACGTCATTTGTTTGTGAGAGTAACGTCATCAATTTTTGAGAAAAGGATGTAATTTTCTCCTACAAACCAATGACGTAACAATCAATACCTGCTCACAAGAGAAGACCCGAAAGTGTTATGCCACACTGCCTTTCAATCCTACATATATCACTCAAATTTAATCTAGTTATCTTCAGCAAGCCAAAAGTTATCACTCGGAAACTGAATTTGACCTTTAACCTAAATTTCATGTTGTACCTTGACCTTGGGTGTAAAGACCCAATAGCTTTATGACACACATAGCTTTATGACACACATTCCCTGTCTATCCTTTATAAGTTATGGTCTGGATGCTGAATTTTACCCTTGATCTCAGTTTGACCTTGACCTTTCATGAAGTCATCTAGAGCAGTGATTTAAGATATTGCTAGACAATGTATTAGACCTCTGATCTCAATGTGACATTGACCTTAGGCATACAGACCCAAAAATGGTACATGACACACCGCCTTGCCATCCTGCATATACTCCTTAAAATTTTATGGAGGTGTCTTTGGCGAGTCAAAAGTTATGGTCAGGACAACAAGTTTTACCTTTGACCTAAATGTGACCTTGATCTTTGGCTTAGGGACCAAATAGTGGAAAATAACACATGCCATCCTACATGTATCACTTAAATTTCATTGGACTATCTATAGCATGTCCAAAATTATAGCCCCGGACTGATGGATGGACGGACAGAGTGGCGACTATATGTTCCCCAAAGTTTTCATGGAGGTAACTAATATCAGCATTACTACAAATCATGATATATAAAATAAGACTTTTAAAAAATAATCTTGTACTTGATCTTAACTTGACCCTACATTTACTGTACACTACAGTACTTTACTTAACACAGACTTTACTGTATTCTCATTCTTACCACTGTTGCTATGTAGTTAATCTTCTGTTTGTCCAGCATGGTGAACTGTTGGCCTTTGACCTCATCACTTAGAGGCGCTTGAAGTCTAGGGATTGGCCACTGGTGGTTTTCTTGTAGCATGCAAAGATCAGTTGCAGTGACCGCAAGACCCACTGGACGTATATCATCCTCATCTGGATAACAAGAAATATAATTACAAGCTTTTTAATGGGAGTAGAATTACAAGCTTTCTTATGGGAGTAGAATTACAAGCTTTTTTATGGGAGAAGAATTACAAGCTTTCTTATGGGAGCAGAATTACAAGTTTTCTTATGGGAGTAGAATTACAAGCTTTCTTATGGAGCAGAATTACAAGCTTTCTTATGGGAGTATAATTACAAGCTTTCTTAACGGAGCAGAATTAAAAGCTTCTTATGGGAGTAGAAGTACAAGTTTTCTTACGGGGCAGAATTACAAGCTTTCTTATGGGAGTAGAATTACAAGCTTTCTTATGGGAATAGAATTACAAGCTTTCTTATGGGAGCAGAATTACAAGTTTTCTTATGGGAGTAGAATTACAAGCTTTCTTATGGGAGCAGAATTACAAGCTTTTTTATGGAGTAGAATTACAAGCTTTCTTATGGGAGTAGAATTACAAGCTTTCTTATGGGAGCAGAATTACAAGCTTTCTTATGGGAGTAGAATAACAAGCTTTCTTATGGGAGCAGAATTACAAGCTTTCTTATGGGAGTAGAATTACAAGCTTTATTATGGGAGTAGAAGTACAAGTTTTCTTACGGGGCAGAATTACAAGCTTTCTTATGGGACTAGAATTACAAGCTTTCTTAATGGAGCAGATTCACGAGCTTTCTTAATATAGTAGAATTACAAGCTTTCTTATGGGAGTAGAATTACAAACTTTCCTATGGGAGTAGAACTACAAACTTTCTTATGGAAGTAGAATTACAAGCATTCTTATGGAACTAGAATTACAAACTTTCTTATGGGAGAAGAATTACAAGCTTTCTTATGGGAGTAGATCTACAAACTATCTTATGGAAGTAGAATTACAAGCTTTCTTATGGAACTAGAATTACAAACTTTCTTATGGGAGAAGAATTACAAGCTTTCTTATGGGAGAAGAATTACAAGTTTTCTTATGGGAGCAGAATTACAAGCTTTCTTATGGGAGCAGAATTACAAGCTTTTTTATGGAGTAGAATTACAAGCTTTCTTATGGGAGTTGAATTACAAGCTTTCTTATGGGAGTAGAATTACAAGCTTTCTTATGGGAGCAGAATTACAAGCTTTCTTATGGGAGCAGAATTACAAGCTTTTTTATGGGAGAAGAATTACAAGCTTTCTTATGGGAGAAGAATTACAAGCTTTCTTATGGGAGAAGAATTACAAGCTTTCTTATGGGAGCAGAATTACAAGCTTTTTTATGGAGTAGAATTACAAGCAATGTCAGCAAAATTTAAAGGGTGAAGTAATATCACTGTGTACAAAGTTTGGTTAGAACAAATGTTTTCAATCCTAGAAATCAAAATCAATGGTTCCAGTACATGACACTTCAACATTCTAAAACCGACCTGATATGGATGTAATATTAGTATATAAAAGTGGTTTTTTTGTAAGTATTATATTTACAAGTTATATTATGGACAAGCCTTTCACTCATCGTCAAAGGTCAAGCAAAGGTTACAGTGACCTACTTTTAGTATACAATACAAAACCTGCCACCTGATAATGTACTCATTAACCATGCTTGGTAATCCTATGTGAAATTGATATCCCCCACACAAAGTGTGATGTTAAAACGTTTGCTATGACACAAAGGTTAAAGGTCGAAATCCTGGTCACGTTAACCTCCTTAAAGCATATCACACCTAGCAATCTCACAATGTACTTACATAGTACTGTATACAGAATTTAGATATTCTAGGTAATATAGTACTGGAGATCTGTCCCGGACTAAGTGTGATTGGACAGATAGGCCAAAGGTTAAAAATGCAATCTTTACTTTCCTACAGACTCAGTATTACCAATGAGGGGCTACCACTTACCCAATTCAACTGCACGATGACATGACAAGTAACGCACTAATACATAGCTGTCATCTTCTTCAATTATCTCCCCCTCCTCCAAATCACAGGTGATAATGGTACTCCGTAGGTTGTCCAATGTCGTAGCATTGTATTTGGATATTCCCTCAAGTCGACTGCCATGACTGAATGCTGTACTCTGTACAATACCTAGAAAACAGAAAATGTTGAACCATTTTCTCTGTCATGGTGTCAAATATGCTATAAACATTGAGTCCTAGATTATAATGTGGAGATCAGTTAAATACGGGAGACCCATGGGCTGTAGCAGTCACCTGACAAATAAAATTTTAACAAAGCTTTTTCTCCTATTTGGCAGAAGTAGTAAAAAGCAAGTCAAGGTCATTTATAACGAACTTGTAAACAATACATCTCGGCTAACTACAGGCAAATTATTATTGACCTTATTTGGCATTTTTGGATCTCTAGAAAAACGTGTAACTTTTTAACATAATAAACCCCTGTGACCTTAAATGTTGGTCAAGGTCATTCAAAGGATTAAATTTGGTGGCCATTCACCCCAGAAAGCTACAAACAGAAATTGGAATCACACAGGAGCCATTGACATAACTGACCTAAAGAGTGTCACAGAAAACAACCAGGGAGGGTGGGAGGAGGCTGAAAAAATGTATCAACTCCAAATATTCAAACAATATATCTTCACTTAAAATATACCACATTTCATTACCTGTTATGAGGCTGATGTAACTTTTGCATCTTTTCTCGTCCCTGATGATAAAGGTGTAGCTGGAACACTCTGTATCAAACTCAAAACGCAGTGTCTGGTAACCAAGACCGATGTCAATGTATTGTAGCTCTGTGATTGGTTGATTTTCTATACAGCTCAGAGACGTGTCCACAGAATCACTGCTACAATACAACAATTTCAAAAAAATACATTACTGAAGGCACTTACATGAACAAAAGTATGAGAACGTTGTACCATGTTACATAACTTATTTAAATTGATCATACACTGCTGTTGAATGACTATATCTACAATTTTCTGTAAAGCTATATTGACATCAGTAAAATGATAACAAATATAAAGAAAACTTTACCTCAACAACAAAACCCATCTGGCAGCATGTTTTTACGAATCTGCAGTCATTTCTTATATTATACTGAACTGACCCATTTTCCAAAATAAATCAAGGTTAAAGATACCCAATTGTCGATTATATATATATTATACTTTTTTACATTTTGGCTGACTGCTGTTGTCCTTAGCTGGTACATGTATTAACAAACTTGATAAATGTCTGTAACATCTTTACAGACTTCTGTACATAGCACCAAGTATTTCTGTAAGGGTATGCTCCTCATTACAGTCCCAAAGAAAATGTAGTCAGAACTGGCCATCAATAGATGTACATACCTCGAGTATTCATCCAGTATCTTCAGTATGATGATCTTGGAGGTGGTGAAAACCACGAGGCCTTTGACAGGTTCTGGGGACATGTATTGTACTATATCACACTGAAACATACAATCGTATCAATACTGTTAAATGTGTAGCAGACATTTTAATAGCACAAGTGTATCAGATTACAAGTTGTTACATCACTGCTAACCATTAACGAAACCTTTGATATGCAAAATGACATTTGTATCTCACCTGGAGGACACTTTGATGTTTACATGTATATCTTACAGAGGGCACAACGACAAATGCATTTTACCTGAAGCACATATTAACAAATATATCCCTGCTAGGGGTTCATGGGTACATTAACAAATATATCCAAGCTAGGGGTTCAGAGGTACATTTATAATTGTATCCCAACTAGGGTTCAGGGGTACATTTATAATTGTATCCCAGCTAGGGGTTCAGGGGTAGATTTGCAATTGTATCCCAGCTAGGGGTTCAGGGGTACATTTACAATTGTATCCCAGCTAGGGGTTCAGGGGTACATTAACAATTGTATCCCAGCTATGGACCAGGGGTACCTTTACAATTGTATCCCAGCTAGGGGTTCAGGGGTACATTTACAATTGTATCCCAGCTAGGGTTCAGGGGTACATTTACAATTGTATTGTATCCCAGCTATGGTCCAGGGGTACCTTTACAATTGTATCCCAGCTATGGTCCAGGGGTACCTCTACAATTGTATCCCAGCTATGGTCCTGGGGTACCTTTACAATTGTATCCCAGCTATGGTCCAGGGGTACCTTTACAATTGTATCCCAGCTAGGGTTCACAGGGGTACATTATCAATGGTATCCCAGCTAGGGGTTCAGGGGTACATTAACAAATGCATTTTACCTGGTTGGGGCAATGACAATTGTATTATACCAGGGATGGGGACAATTACCACCGTTATTGTATCTTACATTGAGGATACTTAGACAAGTACATACTACATTTAGGGCACTCTGACAATTATATCCTACCTGGGGATGAGGGACAATTACCACCATATTGTATCTTACCTGTAGGGTACTGTAACAATTACATACTACATTTAGGGCACTCTGACAATTATATCTTACCTGCAGTGAACACTGACATTCCTCCCCATCCTCTAGTATTTTCATCATCAGGAACAGCTTGAGCCGGTGATCTACAGTGGTGAAGTCCACATCCTCCATGGTTGCTAATACTGATCCAGACGACTCTCCTTCATCTGATGTCTCCATGTGGTTTCCGTTACTGGTACCATGAGTAGTCTGCGCTTCTGCACTATTCTCCTGATCAGGCCCCTCACTTTGGTTTTGGCTAGTAAGTGCTGTATGGAATTCATTTGTTATATTATCAACTTCATCGCTGGTATCCTGCGTTGAAGATGTGCGATGTTCATTGTCTACATTGTTGTCATAAATGCTGTCGTTATTATATGAGTTATCGTAAATGCTAACGTCATTCTCTCCATTATTGTTGTCCTCCATTGCCATAGGTGCTTTCTGATTGATCACATTTGTATTTTCCACCAATGCATTTAAGTCCTCCTCACTAGCCGTCACAAGTGAGTTTTCATACACACTTGAAACCATACTGGAACATATACTTGTTGACAGAGGAGAACCAATAGGGGTTATCTCCCCCTGCTCTTCAGCAATGCCATTTAAATTGACTTTCTTTGTTGCACCCACACCTTCTGTCGCTGCCCCTAGAGAGGCAAGAGCAATACTTGACATAGGAAGGGGTAAGTCTTGCTTAAACACACACTCCAACTGTTCTTGACCTTGATCTTTGTCTGCGACCTTGACCTTGGGATCAGGGATGGTTTCAATACTTGACTCAGAGATGACTGCTACACTACTCTCACTGGTGTTAGTGAGGATTGTAATATCACTATCTACTGATGTCCGGTGTTGTTGTGTCTTATTAGAAAGTGCCTTGTTAACATCCGACCAAGAGCAGTTCCTTTGGAAAGCTTTATTCTCTGTTGGTGTAGTAACACTTTGTCCGCTAGCCACATTGGATGAGGACTTCGTCATACGATGCAGTCTCTGATCTTGTTCTGTCCGGGAAAAGCCATCGGAGCGTGACATCACAACTAGGGAAGGTAGTGGATGTTCTGGTTTTGGTTCCTCTGTAATTAATCAATGACAACATCATCAGTCAATTGTGGTCACTGTATCATCATTCATAACTGGCGTGGAAAAATGAACGGCCAAACCAGAATATAAACCCTGGATGTCTTAACTCTAGGCAGAAGCCCTGACCAATTTAGCTACAAGCGACTGACCCAGTCCAGTTCTTTTACACATTTTTAGAAAATCTCAACATAACCTTATCATGTGTATCTTATTTTGGAGCCAATGTGTATAGAACAAAGCATAAAACAAAGAGAGCACTTTTACGATACTCAACATTGTTAAATGGCATAGCGAAAGTACATTTAGAGTTTCAAAAGCATCAAATATAACGAATGATAACAATATTTAAAGTAACTGTCATAAGGCTTTGAACCCATATTTCTTCCAGTTCAAAACCTGGAAATTAAAGGTACCCTCATGGATTTACTTGATTCTAAACAAACCTTGTAGGTTGCCATTAGACGGTTTGCCAGACAAAGAAATGCGCCGTTCTGAAGAATCGTCTTTCAGTGGTGTGGATTTAGCAACAGGAGAACCAGTAATAACATCTTCTGTTCTGCTAACAGAAATAAAGCTGGTCAACAAGAGACAAAATGACAAAATTCAGGACAGATATACAGTTAAACCTGTCTAATGTGGATCAACAAGTTTAGATATCACAGACTCAATTTACCAATTCATACAATAGTGAGATCTGGTAAAATTTACTCTGTATATACAAAATAACCTGATGACACATTGAAACAATATGTCATCCATTCAATTTAGTAGTTGCTTCCCAAAAGGAAAATTCTTATAATCAGGAAATACTAGCCAAAAGTGACACTGATGACAAAACCCTTGAGTTATCTGGGATAAGGTACCAACATGTACTTTAAGTTATAATATATGAGTGGTAGGGTCTAAAATGATTGTTAGAAAATGCAGCAAAGATAGGGGAAAAGTACCTAATTACGCCTTTACTGATGTATTTATGTCTGGTGTCGACTTCCCTAGGCATATATTATGTTTACCTGTCTCTGTGGAAATGTAGGTCATGTTCAAACTGTGACAAGGTTTGTTTGACAGGAGAATCAATATCTACCACTGCTGTACTGATCAGAGGCTCTCCTAGTAGGGGGGACCCATTACCCACTTTCACAGGTGATCTTGACCGTGGAGACCTTTTGTTGCTTGCTCCACCCATGATGTTATTTAGGCTGGACACAGAGGAGAGGGAACCTACTGGTGTGGTCTGGTGTGAGGATGGTTTCTCACGAGTGTCCATCTGAACTACCAACTGACTTTTACACTTAGGACAACCGTACTTTACTGGGATGTCTGAAATACAGCAAAATTGGGTAATTTACACATTTCATATTAATTGTTTGTAATATGACAATCAAAAGTAACCCTAGTCCTTGTTGATACTTTTTAATGATTTGAGGAAGAGGATATTCTCCTAAGTTTAACAAGACACAGATCTAGAACAAGACCAAAGCATTCCGAAGCAACAAACATCCTTTAATGCATATATATGTCTATCTAATTCACATATCCATGAAGACCTTTGGAGTATGAAACACAAAATTGTCCAAGGTAAACTCAAACTTGACTTTTGTATAAAGTTTGATCAAAATTTGTAAAGACATTAAGTCATTTGAGATATGACACTAAAATAAATGTTTCTGGAAGCAAAAAGTAGGAAGATAAAAAAAAAAAGTCAAGAGTCAGGAAAAAACTTGATGCTACTGATCGGGAGCTGCATATCCATTACTTAATCAAAGTAATTGATGGAGGAATGTCTTATAAAGATGATAAAGAACAAAACCAAGAGACACAGCCTGAACCAGTGAATTCAAATTGGAAGGATTGAAAATAGGAGCTTAGAGAAATGCTGTGTCTGACATTTGATGCCTCTTACCCTGTGTGGGGTTGTTCTTGGACAATGTCTGCAGTAAGGAAAGCTGTGAAGGCGTGGCTTCTGACTTGTCAAACTGGGCAGAACACTTCAAACACTGCAACAAAGGCATCAAATGGTAGGGCAAGGTTAACAAAAAAGTCAAACCTACACAACATTGAAGGTATAGTAAAGGAATATTCCCATCATTATTTGATTTACAGTTTGTAACCATACCTGCAGGAGGCCTTGTAGTTTTCTGTCCAACTTTTTTTCATCCAGACAAGGTTGAAGTAAAGCTTGGAAACTCTGTCGATAAAGATACATACATGTAATTAGGGCATCATATAATATATTATTATGAATCAATATTTAGACATACCCACCTATTTTGTATAGGTAACTTCACAATATGTTATACAAAATGTACATCAATATCAGTCTGAAAATGCTGTAGTGTGTAGCAAAATTACAAAAATGTCTCCTACATCTGTAATTTCAAGATACAAACATATGGGATACACCCAGTGACCTTGGTTCGTTGGTTTTTTTTTATAAATCTTGACAAGGGAGTTTATAAAAACAAATGTTTCAGTTCAAAATATTCAAAAAAATATCAACTGATGTTATGAAACATGGTATCAATTCAATGTGATATGCTTCATCATTTTATTGAAATTTTGGTCAACGGAGATTATCTACAACCAAAAATACATTCAGCATCTTGACTCACAAAAATAGATAATTACTTAATAATGTACAACTCGACAGCCTTTGCAAACTACTTTAACTTTTAAGTTTACTTTGGTACATGTACATCATACTGTAAATCAATTTTTGGTTAACTTAAACACTGTCAAGAAAACCTACTATTGTAGGAAAGGGGGTTTGGGAAATTCAATCCCCATGTGTATAATTTTCCTATATCCCTCATAGCTACATATGTTTGATTTTTTTCCCCATTTCAACAGGACAAAAGATCATATATACCACAGCTGACTTTTAACTGGTTCTATTCTAACAATTGCTGATCATTTACACCAAAGCTGACTATTCCGTCTTTGCGTATTGCAGAGTTATCTTCTCTTGGGACCAGGTATTGATTGTTACGTCATTGGTTTGTGTGAGAAAATTACGTTGTTTTCTCAAAAATTGATGACATTACTCTCACAAACAAGTGACGTAACAATAAATACCTGCTCCCAAGAGAAGATAACTCTGCAATATGCAAAGACGGAATACTTATTCCATTCCATAAATAAAATTGAAACATTCTAACAATAGTGATATTTTCTCCCCGTTTCATACCTCAGCATTATCATTATCTTCCATGATGTAAGTTCTCTCCCGTCTGTCTTTCCTCACATAATCAAACTTCATTCTCAGCATTGGCGTCACCCTTCCTTCCTCCTCTCCCTGTTCCTGTGGCAAGGTATTGTGGGAAAGTGTAATTTTCTCCAAACATTTGAGGTCCAGCATCTCAACAACCCGACCGTTGAGGTCCTTCTCGATGATGTAACGCTGGTTGACCGTCACAATCAGGTGAGTTTCCTCCTGGTTAGGGAGTGTCACTATGTACGGTTCACTCTCAGTTCCTGCAAAAATTCAAAACAAAATATAAATTTATTGAATTATTTTCAAATTAAAGTATAACAGCTTCTATTTATGAAAATAATTCCATAAATAATAATTCATTGAAATTAAATCACTACATTCAAATATACCATGGGTACATATTTTTTCAATCTTGAATAAACATAGTATTTACTATCATTAATCTTTCCTTTTACCAGATAGATAAAAAGTGATCCCTACAAGTGAGGCTACAACATTGTTTAAAGTTTCTTAAAAAACTGTCCTAGCTTACAGGTAATCCTTATACAAAATTATCCTGTATTTACCATAGTATTGCTCCTGTTCCTCCTCCAACCTTTGCCACTCAGCCCCGTGGGAACTGTTCTGTCGCGTTACAAGTGTTGTCCTCTCCTCAGAAGGACTGTCGATCACCTTGCTATAAATCTCTCCTGACGATATCTCTCTCTGTAGCACAGTTGTTTGGCTATCTGGTTAAGGGAAATATGTAAGATGAAAAAGTAATACATAAAATCATGAATATACATCCACCTTTCTTTGTAATACACTTCAGCTTGTTTATTGACCATCAAGTGAAATATGACTGAATATTTTTCTATTCTTCTGCATCCAGCAATAGCTAAAATTCAAATTTTACTACTTACCTTCATTTTCAGAGGTCAAAACCTCAATGTCATCATCCCCCTCAAGATCACTGTGATGACTACTGGCTCCATCTGGGATGTTGTCAGGGAGACCTGCAGTACTATCATTGAGATAAATATCATCCTCTGTTTTAACCACTAGTTCAGCGTTCCTGTCAGTGATCTCAGCATGAACTGATTCTGATTTCTTGTCAACATCAACTGGTTCAGATTTCCTGCCAATCTTGACCTGTCGTTTCCTCGGCTCCACGGTGTGAACTTTGATTCCACTCTGCTTGCTTTTCATGGCAGCGTCTTTGTTTGCATTGATGACTTGCAGCCAGTTGACCCCATAATGATCCCGTAGCACCTCCACCTCATCTCTGATACTGGATCTTCCCTCAATCACCCGCACTGGTGACCCCGCTACAAACACACACAATGAACGAATACAGACACTGCAATATCTCAAAATTCACGAAAAAATGAACACTTCAATTGTGCTTTTATTGTTTAGTTTTAGAGATATACATATATATGTGATCATATTGTATCAGGTATAGGACATTCCACCTTATTTCTCTATAACAGATGTACCTATGAAGCCTTCTCTGGACTGAACATTTCCAGAGTTTATACCAGTTTTATATCTTGGACACCTACATCTTGAGTTTTCCTGTGAAGAATCTCCATCAGTTGTGGAAACATCAATAAATCTTTCATCACTAGAGAGACGATTTTTTGGTTTGGACCGTCTACGTCCAGCTTTGCGCCGAATAGGTGAGCCAATCTTTAGTGAAGTAGCAATGCTGTCTGAGTCGTCAAACCTGTACGTCTGCTGTATCCTCAAACTAGTTGATGGCCTGTCCATCCCCGAGATAATAGAATGAGCCTCTTGGGAGGGACGGCGTGAGGCTGGCATCACTCTCCTCTGTGTAAGCTGTAAACAAGCAAGGAACAACAGATCTCAACAAATCCATATCAGCTTTTAACTGCTCTCTGTTTACATTACCCAGGTGTTATATCAATATGACTGCCAACTGGAAACAGCAAAACTAACCAATAGACACTTTTGTTTGCATGCTTTATGCCAATCAAATACCAGGTAGCTATTCGTGTGCCTTTCATTATGCTATGACATATTCCAGGGGTGCTGAGAGCGAAAGTGAGCGAACACCTGGATATCGAGGATGAAATTCCTCTCGAAATCAATTTAAGCATTATTTACAATTTCAATAATGAAAACGTAAGTTACACTACAGGCATAACAATTATTCCATGATTTGTATGGGACTTATGAAACTGGATAACAACCTATACATACAATTTAGAGTTTTACAATACCAAGCTAGCTCCAGTTTCCTGGATAATAATCATTCCTAACCTTACTTGATATTTTTTTCTAATCTTTTACTCAATTGAACAATGATTTCTCTATGCAAATTAAAGAGAGAGAAAAGTGTAATCAAAAATGTCTTTAGGATTCTAAATGCAGACACCTCACTGATTGAATATATATCTGAAATGGAAGAGCCAGAAACAGAATTCAACACTGTGCATTAATATTTTATGTATCAACATCATGAAAGCAATGATGCGTGAAGTACCGGTAATCTAAATTCTACTCACCAATCTTTCTGTGGGACTTATATCTTTACCATCCAGGGTAAACTGTAACAATATCAAAAACAAACTATCAAAAAGAATTTTGAATAGGTAAAATCTGTAAACTTTCTGCTTTTACCATAATTTGCCTTGATAGATACTGGTAATTATTTTTCAACAAATTATAATTCATTACATTTTTGGGTTATTTGGACTAATTTGATGGTGAAAAATATGTAAACAAATAAGAGCTGTGTTCCTGGTCACAGTGTCTGTTACATGTTGTAGGGTTAATGCTATATACTGACAGTTACATGTTGTGGTGTTAACACTGTATCACACTTACTGTGTACCTGGCAGCAGTGTCTGTTACATGTTGTAGGTTAAATGCTATATACTGACAGTTACATGTTGTGGTGTTAACACTGTATAACACTTACTGTGTTCCTGACAGCAGTGTATGTTACATGTTGTAGGGTTAATGCTATATACTGACAGTTACATGCTGTGGTGTTAACACTGTATCACACTTACTGTGTACCTGGCAGCAGTGTCTGTTACATGATGTAGGTTAAATGCTATATACTGACAGTTACATGTTGTGGAGTTAACACTGTATCACACTTACTGTTTTCCTGGTAACAGTGTCTGTTACATGTTGTCGGGTTAATGTTATATACTGACAGTTACATGTTGTGGTGTTAACAATGTATCACACTTACTGTGTACCTGGCAGCAGTGTCTGTTACATGTTGTAGGTTAAATGCTATATACTGACAGTTACATGTTGTAGGGTTAATGTTATATACTGACAGTTACATGTTGTGGTGTTAACACTGTATAACACTTACTGTGTTCCTGACAGCAGTGTATGTTACATGTTGTAGGGTTAATGCTATATACTGACAGTAACAAGTTGTGGTGTTAACACTGTATCACACTTACTGTGTTCCTGGCAGCAGTGTCTGTTACATGTTGTAGGTTTAATGCTATATACTGACAGTTACATGTTGTGGTGTTAACAATGTATCACACTTACTGTGTACCTGGCAGCAGTGTCTGTTACATGTTGTAGGGTTAATGCTATATACTAACAGTTACATGTTGTGGTGTTAACACTGTATTACACTTACTGTGTTCCTGGCAGCAGTGTCTGTTACATGTTGTAGGTTAAATGCTATATACTGACAGTTACATGTTGTAGGGTTAATGCTATATACTAACAGTTACATGTTGTGGTGTTAACACTGTATCACTCTTACTGTGTTCCTGGTAACAGTGTCTGTGACATGTTGTAGGGTTAATGCTATATACTGACAGTTACATATTGTGTGGTTAACACTGTATCACACTTACTGTGTTCCTGGTAACAGCGTCTGTTACATGTTATAGGGTTAATGCTATATACTGACAGTTACATATTGTGTGGTTAACACTGTATCACACTTACTGTGTTCCTGACAGCAGTGTCTGCTACATGTTGTAGGGTTAATGCTATATACTGACAGTTACATGTTGTAGGGTTAATGTTATATACTGACAGTTACATGTTGTGGTGTTAACAATGTACCACACTAACTGTGTTCCTGGCAGCAGTGTCTGTTACATGTTGTAGGTTTAATGCTATATACTGACAGTTACATGTTGTGGTGTTAACAATGTACCACACTAACTGTGTTCCTGGCAGCAGTGTCTGTTACATGTTGTAGGTTAAATGCTATATACTGACAGTTACATGTTGTAGGGTTAATGTTATATACTGACAGTTACATGTTGTGGTGTTAACAATGTACCACACTAACTGTGTTCCTGGCAGCAGTGTCTGTTACATGTTGTAGTTTTAATGCTATATACTGACAGTTACATGTTGTGGTATTAACACTGTATCACACTTACCTTGTTCCTGGCAGCAGTGTCTGTTACATGTTGTAGTTTTAATGCTATATACTGACAGTTACATGTTGTGGAGTTAACACTGTATCACACTTACCGTTTTCCTGGTAACAGTGTCTGTTACATGTTGTAGGGTTAATGTTATATACTGACAGTTACATGTTGTGGTGTTAACACTGTATCACACTCACTGTGTTCCTGGTAACATTGTCTGTTAGATGTTGTAGGGTTAATGCTATATACTGACAGTTACATGTTGTGGTGTTAACAATGTACCACACTAACTGTGTTCCTGGCAGCAGTGTCTGTTACATGTTGTAGGGTTAATGTTATATACTGACAGTTACATGTTGTGGTATTAACACTGTATCACACTTACTGTGTTCCTGGTAACAGTGTCTGGTACATGTTGTAGGGTTAATGCTATATACTAACAGTTACATGTTGTGGTGTTAACACTGTATTACACTTACTGTGTTCCTGGCAGCAGTGTCTATTACATGTTGTAGGGTTAATGCTATATACTGACAGTTCATGTTGTGGAGTTAACACTGTATCACACTTCCCTTGTTCCTGGCAGCAGTGTCTGTTACATGTTGTAGGGGTAATGCTATATACTGACAGTTACATGTTGCGGTGTTAACACTGTATCTCACTTACCTTGTTCCTGGCAGCAGTGCCTGTTACATGTTGTAGGGTTAATGCTAAATACTGACAGTTACATGTTGTGGTGTTAACAATGTACCACACTAACTGTGTTTCTGGCAGCAGTGTCTGTTTCATGTTGTAGGGTTAATGCTATATACTAACAGTTACATGTTGTGGTGTTAACACTGTATTACACTTACTGTGTTCCTGGCAGCAGTGTCTGTTACATGTTGTAGGGGTAATGCTATATACTGACAGTTACATGTTGCGGTGTTAACACTGTATCTCACTTACCTTGTTCCTGGCAGCAGTGTCTGTTACATGTTGTAGGGTTAATGCTCTATGACTTCTGTGGAAAGACAAGGGATTACCCTTGAGACTAAGCTGAAAATGGATAATATTGATCTGGTCAGCATAATAAATAAATTTTACTGGAAAGAGATAATACATGTATAACATGTTAGGTCCTATTAAGTCAATTTAGTCCTTTAAATAACATTTCTATCATCATAATCATAAATTACAGAAAAACAATAGTTTAACTTACATTGTACCTGGGATACGTACACTGTACACTACATGTATGTGTTAATTAACAAATTCAATATTAAAATTTACCAGTTAAGTCAAAGTATCCTTTTGTTTTTTTCAAATTAGAAATTTGAGTCTACATATCGTCTTTGAATTCCTGTTGTCTTAGAAATCTTCATATTAAATGAAGTTTAGGAGTCATCCTGTATCTTTTTTCCCATACCGGGCTCTAGGCATCTCCTTACATAATGCCACAAATTTTCATATTAACTTTCTTGGACTCGTTGATATTTTGGTGATGAGTCAAATGATGCTAACTTAAATGGGGACAATGTGCTCTTTTTTTGTAGTAATACTTTTATTTCTACATAATCTACTCTGACTGGGCTCCATATAACAACTCAATACATCTGAATCTATGTTCAGATGTACTCATTTTTCAGCCTTACACTACAATATTTTTTTCTGATCTTTGATTTCATCTCTGATTAACTTTTATATGAACAACAAAATCCATCAGTACTAAATTACCAATCATTGGCTCTAACATAGTTGTGAAATATGTGTGTTGACAAACGCTATGGAAATACCGACCCGGTTAAGTTTGCTTAGTCCAGAGAGTACAGTGAGGCAAGAATGGTCGACTAGACAGTTGGAGGAAACATCTAACTCCTCTAAAAAAATCAAATCCTCTGCACCTGTAACATAACAACAAAAACAATTCGGTCAAGGAGAAATTGTTAAATAAAATCTTTACACTACGTATATACACTTTGTCTTCACAGAAACATTCATCTTGTTTGGGATGTTAAGATAAAGAGCTATACGAAGCATACTCAAAAGTACATTGTAGAGGTCATTCCAGACAGAATGACAATATTTTTCTAGACTAAGGCAGTCTACAATTACATTTGGTACAATGCAAAGTAAAACAGCACACACATCTTCAGGACCACAGGAAGACCAGTATATAATACCATACTAAGTTTGACATTTAAGTCACAGAGTAAAGTTTTTAAAGTTGTTTTACAAAGCATTATGCAACAAGCTTCCTTAAGGGTTTTTCTTTGCTTGGCAGTTTACCAAAACATTTGTTTTCTTTATTAATTCAACATCTTAACCATAATATGCAACTCATCTACAGTCACTAACACTAAGTACAGCATGTCTGTAATGTTTCATGAATTTTACTTGAGACAACTCGGAGATCAGTGTAAAATAAGACAAGAACTGTAATAATAAGATAAAATATATATAGTTTATTCACAATCTTAAAACTTGAAAATCAAACTTAAACTTGAACAGATTGTAAGACTTCATTGCCACTTACCTTCTAAGTTATCTAGGTTATTGTTTCTCAGGATGAGTGTCTTTATCTTTAGTTTTGCTGAGTTGGCAAATGAAGGAAGACTGTCTATGCAGTTATAGCCTAGATTCACTCGGATGATTTCTGATAAAGTCTGCACAAATAAAAAGAGAATGTATACAGTTCACAAATTATTATCCATGGTTATAGGGTCTTTGCAACCAGCTAATAGCTTTCTCAACTCCTCGGGGACTGGAACAAGCGGAGTAAAGTATCGAACCCCTAACCCTTTGGTCCCGAGTCTGGCGTCCTACCACTAGACTACCGTGCCTCCTCAATAAGTTATTAAATTATATTGAAGTTAATAAGTAATATTAATTATTTTGTATATTTTACGATTTGTAGATACGTGTCCGTATGCGATGGAAGTCAGCCATCCGTATCGTGATATTTTAGTAACTTTGAGTGAGAGTGAGTGTTGTTTCAGAGTCATGAGATGTGTTGTAAAGCTGTTTGTTTGGGTCACGTGTCTTGTCTATTTTTACAGTGGTCATTGTTTAGGTTTTACTCGTGGCACCTTATGGTCAGTGATGGTCAGTGACGTCAGAAAGGCTAAACATGATTCAATCTTAAATTGAAATATAAGTACTTATATGAAAATATTAGTTTTCATATGCTATTGAACAGTATATAAACGTTATCTTTTTAATTAGTTGAATTAGTTTAATTTTTGAAGTAATTGTATTTTGGGATTATTTGAATTTTTTCAGCATAGCCATTTTTGGTCAGTTTATTATTTCAAGTAATAGAAGTGATCCTACTGAACAATGTTTTATTTATATGTGGTTTTCATTATATTTGTGTAGGAAATTTAAAGGGAACACTGATGAAAGACAGACATGTAACTGAGACAGAGACCAACATCATAAACTTGTGTAACGACTATTGTCTGAAAACCCTCTTCATGCAGAAGGGGTAGGTATCTTGTATATGTTGTCCGTGTTATATATATGTAAGTGATAAACTTATGAAGATACATTTATGAGATATAATATGTTAAACTGTTATTTTGAATTATTAGAATTATGATAAACAGTTTCTTGCGATCTTTTTATAATCTTTTATTAGGAATAATAGAAATTATGACACGATGTTAGTATGAGATTAACATGAAATTGTGTTTTAATTATACATATTTCATATTGTAGGGTTTTTACTTATCATTCGGTTTATGCCGATAACAAACTGGTTAAACGAACCTGAATTGTTAATGATATTTCACCCAAATACCACGACTGCTACATAAAATTCTGCCACCTTCACTCTATAGTCATTGCCCCCATTCGTGAAGATGCTTTAATATAATTAGAAAGTCCGCTGATGACTTCTGTAATTGACTATAACAATAATTGAATGCACCATTCAATAACGTGGTCTTACCTCAAGAAAGCCTTCTGTCTTGTAGAGCTGGTTATGACTGAGGTCTATGACTTCTATGGCTGACAGTAACCTCTGGAAAGTACACAGCAGAACAGTTATATACAGGACATTCATTTTCCTACACAAAAATGATTAGAAAAACAACCTATTAAGTATGATCAATGCTTATAGGTATTGCTAAATGTGATTCAAAACATTCTGCTTGACAAATATTAACACTTACACTGGACCAAGTGTAAAAACTTCCACAAGGTACTTTTGTTCATTCCAAACCAAAGGTTTGCTTCCTGGTGTTGAAGCTAATGCCGCTATTCAATCTCGGTCTTGAGTTAAGATTTTGTAACATATACCACCTGGGCTGATCCCTTGGCTGGGAATATGTTGAAGAATCTTAGCCATCCATGAAGACCTTGCTCAGTTAAAGGGGACAGCTTATTTTGATTTATACCATAACATTTGCATGATGTCTAGGAATTAGCCAATATGAACCACAACAATCATGCTCTGTTTTGTATACATACCAAAGAGTTGTCTAGTCTTGGAAGGCCATTACAGCTGACATACAGACTGGTTAATTGGGGCCAGGATAGGGGGGCACTCTGATCACCTCCACATGTCTCCAGTAAATCCTACATTGCAGTGAACCATTCATGATTCAGTAAAGATAGAAGTAAATCACCAAGACTTGATGACATTTATGTTTTCACATCAAATCCTGGGAAGAGAAATTCAAGCTTCAAATATATATTGCGCCTGACCATTTTTGTTTTCTCTGGGTTCCCCAGTTTCCTCCCAAATCAAGACCCCTGCACGCTATCATCTAGGCTAATAAGAGTGATTAATAAATCGATAATTGTTGTAAAATAAATAAATCTTATTTTGACATAAACATTCTAAGTAATATATTCTACCATATTCAAATAAGGCTGATACAGTGTCTTTGTATCTTTGTTCTAGTTTCCTTTAGGATGGAATAAAATATTCAGACTCTTGTACATGGAATATTGTACAAGAAAATTGCAGCAAAGAGACAATGGCAAAGCTATAGTTGTCTTCCAAATTCATAATTTGAAGTTATGAATACTGGTATACACGCATGAATATTTTTTCTGTAATTGATTATACTGTACCCAATGCCAGCGCTGTCAAAATCCACAAACATCTGCCATTTTATTTCTATAACACATAGATAAATGTATATGGTATACAATGTATGTCCTGATTAAAAACTATTTCTTCATCAGTTCTATACACAACCATTTACTATAATTAATCATGACCTACATACTCACAAACTATCTATTCATCCTTACCTCGAGATTCTGAAGACATCTGGCTACAATAAGGACCTTGAGCTGGCCTCGAAGCTTCTGCAGTCCATGCAACATGTGCACAGGAATTTTTTTCAGCTCCAAAACCTCTATGTTTCTAAAGCGTGACAGGTAAACCGGTTCCTGCATTGTCTGTACTCCATGGGTCAACTGCAGAAGAAATATGTAAACTCATCAGATTAATGATAAAATGGTATTACTTAGTACATGTTCTGCAAACCAAAACAAAAAAAACCATCCGTGCTGTTCTACACAGCATAACTTAAATAAATTTAATTACAATGGCTTAGTTATATAACTTTTAAAAGATGTACAGTTTCAAGTATGTTTTGTAAAAAGAATTTGTTCTTTTTAAAATCATAATATAGATTAAATTATCTCTATTGATGAAACTTTAACACGATAACAAAATTGTAATCTGAACTGAAGTCTGCATACATTTGACAAACATGTACATTTGGTACCCTTCATGAAATATATATACAACGTATACTACAGCAGCTTGTACCTTGAGAGAAACAGTCTTTGAGATGAAATCATTGAGGAACTGGACATTGGTTCTCCACCTCTGGTGCTCTTCTTCCTGTTTTCTGTCTCTGCCTCTTCGTCTGTCATTTGTTATCTCCCCTTGATGACTAGTCTCGCTGTATCGCCGGAATGACACATAGAGGCGGGATAGGGATTGCGTTGTTAAGGTAAGTTTGCTCTCACCACTTAAAATCTTATCCCCTGAATAATATAATTGTGAAAATAAATAACTTCAGGGGAACACGCAGAACAAGAGCTATTCATGTAATATACACCTACAAATCACATTTCTGAAAATAACTCATTCCATTATTGTGATTTAATCTTGCCAAAATTGCAGGGAAAAAATAATTGGGGGCCCCAATATATTAAACAAGCCATTTGACTTTTGATTATAAAGCAATGTTTTGAATTATTATGATACACACATGTACACTACAATTTGTATGTACATTTAGGTCAATTGTACGAGATCTAGATATACCACAATATTCTTTTTATAGGCAAAAATGAAAATTTGTGTTTCTATTTTTCCTACCTGCCCTATTTCACAATGCCTTACCTGCACTTTTTGGCTATTCTAGTAAGCACTTTCAAATCTGAAATGATGCTTATATTCAAACTTGTGAAATTGAAAATATTTTGCGTGAAAGAAAGATAATTATAAACCTACTTTTTTTTCAAGCTGAAAGCGGAAACAATTGTTTGTCCTTTTAGATGATTCAAGACTAAAGGATATCGATTTATACACACGAAAATTTTACTTCCTACACGATGTACGTATTAAACGTGTAATGTTTCCAGTCCTTCTTGTCCCTTTGTCAAGCTATGTCTGAGGCAGCAATTTGTATTGTTGACCAGTACAAAGTGTGATGAAATTGTCAAGTTTGATTTGGCGTTCGATTAAGGAACATTTTACCTATTGATAGAGATCTAAAGTGTCTGCATGAACACACTGTATGACATAGGTTACTGCAGCTGGTTGGGTATATATATCTAGCCCTGGTAAATATAAGCCCCCTATCAATTGTAGATCAGTAGTGAGTCATACAGATGACTTAGTTGGTGTCCCCCTCATCTCTGTTCATGTTTTGTGTTTTCCTGTTGTTAATATCATGTTTCATTGATTTAATTTGTCTAGATTTTGTTTGTTGTGCTCTTTGAACAATTTTGGCATTGTCCCAATCGATGATGTGATTTTGGGTGTTCTTGTGGTCTTTTAAAGCAAATATGTGGTACAAGGTGAACTAATGCACCCCTGTAATTTGATGAATTACAGACATTTTGGCCCCAAAACCTTTTTACGCCCCAAACCAGTTCGACCCTTTTTTCCCACATCAACCCAATTTTCAGTTCAGGTCGCCCAAAGTATGACAACCATGCATATCGCCCCAAAATCTGTTTCGCCCTTAAAGCTATATCGCCCCAAAATTCTGTATCGCCCCATGGCCAACCGCTACAAACCTATATAGGCCTATTGAACTATAAAAGGCAGTTAATTGGAGGTAACCCTTTCAACTTTCATCGGTTATTCAATTGCCAACATAATGTGTCCTTTTGGTGTTGGAAACAACTACATTTAAATTTATCATTGTGGATACATTTTCTTAACGTTGTTATTATAATAACACCTGCCATCGAGCAGCGACACAAAATGTATAGGAACCTGGAAAATAATTGTGTCTCTGATCTTTGTAATTTACTACAGATTGTCGATATATAGCTCTGTTGTTTGTTTAATAGCTACAGCCATCAAAGTTTGATGACAAGATGTACACATACCTAAAAGAAATATCATATGTTCTTTATAATAGCACTTTACCGACATGTACAACACATGAAAACATGGATTTGTTGTCTATTTTAAAGACACATGCATCAGTGTATGATAACAGAATGTACACAATGCTACATTTCTGTATACATAAGTCACATCTTATGGAAACATAAACTGAAAACAAACCTTTAAGGAAACATATCATAATTAATAAAAGCTAATATGTTTTTTTTAATAAGACCGATTCATGCAAACAAAAACAAACAAAAATAACAATTTAACTAAATAATTAAATAATGAACTACTTTTTTTTGAATGAATAATGACTATTCCAGCTTTGCAAAACCAAACAAATTTGCATATACATGAAGTTTTTAATGGGTGGTGTATTGTATCACAGACCTTTCTGTAGAATACACGAAACAAGAGTTATTTTCCTTAGCACGGTAAACACAATCACATAATAGGCGAATTTGTTAGCACAAAACTAGTTTTAGTTTCAAACTGGTTTGTCAAGCTTTCTAATTTCTTTACCAGTTTAGCCAGTTTAAGGTAATAGGTTTGTGCCACCATTTCTCAGTAGAATTTCTTCAAATTTTGTAGTTACATTGCTTTGAAGAAAAGAAATTTTCTGCCACAAAAAAAAAATAGGTTGTCAGAATTTTAAGGATTTAAATAGAAATTTATGTAAAAAGGAGTGAATTTTGAAAAAAAAATGAAACACAATTCATCTGTGTTCAAACTCAGACAAAGATACAAGCGAGCTTAATAGTTTTAGATATTTATTCATAACATAAACAGCGCTAGCATTTCTGTCGATTCCATTTCAGCTTAACCGGCTATCCGGAAGAAAACATGCACCGTACTAACTGCTAGGGCAGTTATTTTCTCCTTTGAATACTGCCCACCTGCAATAATGATTCCGTAACGTACTCCTTGCGCTATCTTTTGACCATTTGGCAACTTTTTGTTTCGTAGCTCACACGGTACAACAGTTTTCTTTTGCTTACTTCACACGGCCAGTCATTTTGTTTACAAAGAAATGGTGTGCTATACGCATGCGCTAGTAGAGGGAAATCCCTGAACAAAACGTTGGTCAGACAGGAAGAAATACCGATGATTTTCTTAGATTTAATCATTTTTATGAATCTATTTCAGCCAAATCCGATCGTTATTTTCCATAAGGAGTCTCACTTGATATGTTTATGTAGTATTTGAAAAAAAAGACAAAAAATAAAGTTACTTCACCGTGATGCCCCTTTAAGAGATTTGGGTTATTTTTAGTAACAAATCCATACTCTAACTAGAGTATAACAGGCGAGTTTGCGTGTATATTGTTTTTATCCTATAGCAAATAACAAAAAAATCATCACTGTACATAATTTACGCACAATAGCACAATGACCCTATTTCCGTAATCGTCGGTATCGACGGAGGAAGTCTATCAGATGAAGAGGTTGGTGGTTTTCCCCAACCTGATAAAGGGAGGTTTTTGATGTTGATGTTACACAAAACTTACCACTTCTCCTTAGAAGAACCGCCAGTTCAGATACAATATCTACCTCTTGTTTCCTGCTCTGAAACATTGTGATTTGGTAGCTATCCTTTCAGTGCCGTATGTTTAGTGGACTATTGATATCTTGCAATCGACATTGTTAATAATAAATTCGGCATTATTATTTGTTGACGTATCATCCATATTATGTCTTTTGTGTCTCATTCTGCATGAAATATGGTGACGTAATTGAATACTTCTAACCATTTCCTAGTATAACCAAGTATTGTTTCAGTTACCGGTTTGGCATGGTTCTCAAAAATGATGTTAGAAAGTAAATTAAATGCCTAAATTTTCTAAAAACTTTCATGTGATTTCACCGGATCTGACATCTTTTGTTGTTGTCATCTCGCACTGAATACGTTGCAACTAAATTATAATGATAATGACTTAAATGTAAACATTTAACACTTGAAATGTAAAATATATAATATTACATTTTTTTACATTCATTTTATTTGTGTAACATAAATTTCAATTAATTTTCCCAAAATCGCTAATCGAGGTGAAGGTCGTTAGATGACAGGTTCGCAGAAAGGTGATGTAAAAACCCGTAAAAAACGAAAAACATAAAGGTCATCCAAGCCTCAAGAGCATTTACAGAATTAGGGCTTAATGAGGTAAGAAAGGGTTGTCTTTTCAATCATGTGACTCAGAGAAGATCTTGTCTTTGATAGGCGATCACTCAACTGTTTTGGCGCCTGCTCCATTTTGGGTTAAATGCGGCAGTGTCGTGTGGGATTGGGAAGTTAGGTTGTTTACTTCTCACATTAATTTGTATTAATACTTTGTTAGGTATAATTGCTGTTTATGATTTACAGACAGGGCTCTGTTACTTTATGTGTTATTCACCCTTATTTAGGGTAGGGCTTTTCGTTCAGTGTTGGATTTCTGGCGATCAGCTGCTACGAATCGATACCGGTGCTGAAATCTGTGTGTTTACACTTTTGAGACGGCCGGAAATTGGTGATAGCAATAACAGGAATAGGTTCTCCTGGCCCACATGGTTTTAGATGGCCATGGTGAGGCTGGGTTTGAGATTAACAGTTGGTCACTCATGGTTACCGGCTGTTTCGCCCTAAGTCCCGTTCGCCCTAGGTTATTTTGCGCTAGGTTGTTTCGCCCTAAAACAAAAATATTAGGGCGAAACATTGTTTGGTATTTTCTTTCAATTTTAGTAGTTTTAAGTCACAAATTAAGTCTTAATTTTAGTCTTCCACATCATTAAAATCAATTTCATGACAAAAAGTGTTTGTCATGTTTTTAAGCGAGTGTGGCAAACGGCAGCTTTGAAAAGCTGACTCTGCTCTCACATACTCTACATGAAATATACCTAACACCAATGTAGAAAGTCATCAATTTTAAATATGAATTAGTATTAGCTCACCTGCCCTAAGGGCAAGTGAGCTTATGTCATGGTGCGGCATCCGTCCGTCCGTCCTCGTCCGTCAACTTTTCCTTTAAACAACTTCTTCTGAAGAACGGACCGGCCTAGAGTCATGATATTTGGCTGAAAGCTTCGTTGGTAGGAGCCCTACAAAGTTTGAGAACAAAAATGACCTTGACCTATTTTCACGGTCACAAGGGTCAAATATGTCAAAAACTTCAAATGACTTCTTCTGAAGAACTAAAAGGTATAGAATCTTCATATTGGGCTGATGGCTTCCTGGGATAGAGCCCAACAAAGTTTGAGAATGAAAATGACCTTGACCTACTTTCAAGGTCACAGGAGTCAAATGTGTCAAACACTTCAAACGACTTCTTCTGAAGAACTGAAAGGTATAGAATCTTTATTTTTGATTGATGGCTTCCTTGGATAGAGCCCGACAAAGTTTGAGAATGAAAATGACCTTGACCTTCTTTCAAGGTCACAGGAGTCAAATGTGTCAGACACTTCAAACGACTTCTTCTGAAGAACTGAAAGGTATATAATCTCTATATTTGGCTTGTAGCTTCCTAGGAAAGAGCCGAACAAAGTTTGAGAATGAAAATGACCTTGACCTTCTTTTAAGGTCACATGAGGCAGATATGTCAAACACTTTAAACGACTTCTTCTGAAGAACTGGTAGTTATAAAATCTTAATATTTGGCAGGTGGCTTCCTGGGAAAGAGCCAAACAAAGTTTGCGAATGAAAATGACCTTGACCTACTTTCAAGGTCACAGCGTTCAAATATGTCAAACAGTTCAAACAGCTTCTTCTGAAGAATTAAAAGGCATAAAATTATAATATTTGGCTGGTGACTTCCCGGGATAGAGCTCACCAAAGTTTGCAAATGAAAATGACCTCAACCTACTTTAGAGGTCACAGAGGTCAACAACATTTTAATGGATTTGTTCTTGAGAACTAAAAGGAATGGATTCATAAGATTTGGCTGGTAGCTTTTTGGAATAGAGCTAACCAATTTGAGAAGGAAAATGACATTGACCTACTTACAAGATCACAGGGAAAAATATGTCAGGCAACTTCTGAAGAAGAATCAAAAAGCATAGAATCTTATAATAATATTTTGCTGGTAGTTTCAACAGATGGAGCCAACAAAGTTTGCGAGAGAAATATTTATAGTGCAATATAATATTTAACGAGAATATTTTGCTATGACTGCTTAAATACTCAGGTGAGCGATACAGGCCCTCTTGGGCCTCTTGTGTTAATGTATACATTCATACAAAAGTATTTAGGGGGAAACAACCTAGGGCAAACAGGATTAAGGGCGAAACAACCTGTTACAGCACTCATCTTCGAGGCTATTTGGTGGGGGGAGGGAGCAGGGGGTATAAAACAGCAGGTCTGGGCGGGGATCAGGTTCTTGACAGGGTCGGTGAGCCGACTCACCTCTCCTGGTGAGGAGAACCTTACGTGACCTCTTGCAGTGTTAACAGTGCAAAACATGGGCCGAGGTGCTGCTAACAGTACCAATACTGTATACATAGAACTACGTAAGGTTAATGTTCCTGTGATAATATATATAGTGCTTTAGGAACTACAGTACATGTATGTAGGGATAGTCAGGGGCTTTGGGCTTAGGCATCGATACATGGTGGTTCGCTGTAGATCTATAGGGAGCTAGGAGCACATGGTCGTAGTCTACTGGTGTCATTGTTTGGCACTAATGCTATGCTTTGTATTTGTTGAACTTGTTATACATACTTGTTGAGTTATTGAATCAATTGCTTGCAATTGTATTGCACCACTATATCCATTGTTCGAACCTGTAGTGAAAATAGGTCTGTAATCTGACAAAAGAGGCGAGGTCTAGAGAGGACTGCATGGGAAATTGTCGACAGTCGAGTGACACCAGATGCAAACCCTCTCCGAACCTCCCCCTATTACAGTTGGCTTGTTGACATTTCTGACTGAAGAGGGGTGATCCTGGGCACAGGAGTCTGAGAATTTGTTACAGCTGGTTTGGACCTAAACCACAGTGTTCATAGTAATTTTACAGGTTTTAGGGGTTTAGATCGACTTTCGGTAAAAATGACGTTTATAGTTGATGTATCAATTGACACTCATTTGCTAATAAAAGCTTCTCACATACTAGCCAACTTATCTCAAGCCTTAAAAGTTGATAACCAAAACAATGCAACAATGGTAGGTCAGCAGACATTTGACATTTTCCCTGAATACAAATTTAAGCTTTTGTCTATACGTACTTCTGTGTTTGTATTTCTTATTTTGGTTTAATCGTCTGTCAAAATGTAGATTGAAGTGTAACAGTGGTCATTACATAGTTCACATCCCCACAGGTAAATCTAACCGCAGGGCAGAGTTTGTTGTCGATCTTGGGGAACAATATAAATCTTGTTTTATGAGGGTGAGTCTGATTAGAAAGGGGAGAAGAGGTTATCGATCTGTGAAAACTTGTGTATACCTCTCGATGAGTAACAGTCAAATGCATACGTAACAGTAAAATTATGATGCATAGCGGCTCAAAATTCAGTGTGCACACCAAACTGTTCTAGGGGGATGCTACACGATCGAGCCGGTCTTATATTTCACTACTTAAAAAAATTCTGGTCACAGACAAGGGGGTGTCACGTGCGCTGGGTGCACGTGACACCCCCTTGATCCATCTCTGTTTTTGTTCTGCTAACAGGTAAATTCCCTGATGGTCTCCAAATTGAATAAGGATCAGTGTTGTACAAGTATAAATGAAGGATGTTGCCCCATGAGGGCCGAGGGGCAAAGGCCAATAGTGAAAAAAAAGGTAAATAATTGAAAGACTAGATCTTCTTCAGACAGTATGTGTAAAAATGATTTTGCACCAAATTTGATTTGAAGCATCACTGGGCCAAGGGGACTCCATGTTTTACAAATATATAAACAATTGGTATATCTACATGGGGAAGAGTCAGGTAAATATTTAAAAGGATATCGGGAAATAATTAACACCCAAGTGCAAATGAAGCCTAATTCAAACTCAAACTTCAACTAGGGCAAACTAAATTTTCCAGTAGCATGCTAAGATCTCAGATTATACCGGTCACAGTTTATATGTCCTATGGGATGCTTTTACAGTTATGTTACCTGCAATTTGAAATGAATTAAAACAAAATCTAAAAGCAGTTTAACGTTAAAAACTGCCTTTTAGATCTGCTCATGATTGCAAATGCTTAGTTAAAGCTTGCTGATTAATGCAGTGTACCTGGTGATATTGACATAAACATGTCTACACTCTCTGTCCCTTGACTGTAGATCAACTTTCTGAAGTTGGCATAATGATGATGTACAATATTTGATGCAGCACCCTATCTAGCTAATATAAGCACCTCTAAAGCGTTTTACAGTACATAGATATACAATTAATACAATTAGCATATATACATTAATTAATACAATTTTGAGGAATTCGCAGGAGCTGCCTTATCAGGCGCTGACTACTAGCTCTATGCCACCTGGCTAATATCTCCCTTTGTGTGTATGCCTGTGTGTGTGCTGGAGATGTGTTGTGTTCTGTTTGTAGTGGGACCGTGCTTCCGACGGCATCATTTATAGTGCCACCTCACTTGAATGCTACAGCGCAGGTACCGCAACATCCACCCCAGACCATTTTATACTCCACCTGGGTTGTTGGAGTTATATGGGCAGGAGAAAAAACGCTTTCTCTAAATGTTCCATGCTTGCGCCAACTTTGAGGATCAGACTCTGGCTGCCTGCGTATAGAAGGCCAAAGTGTAAACCACTAAACCAATCCGCCCACTGAATAATTAGGGGGTAGCACAATCTAGTGTATTGTGTCTTAAGTTTTAATTGCAGATGAACTTCATTGGTCATGAGTCAGTATGAGATTTCATCTTCATTACAGATAATTGATGTTCGGTCAATACATCAGCCTAGGTTGAACTAAATGAGGTCATTGTGACCTACAGTACAAAACTTATGTGACCAAAATTAAGTTACTGTGACCTACTTTTGAAAATCTGACCCTACATTATGAAAAATCAGGTAAAGATATCAACATGGGACTATGGTTTGACCAAATTAGTCACTTTGACGTACATTAAGAAAAACTGTGATTGGGTTCAGAATTGAACCTGTAACCATTGTTTGATGAAATTAGGATGCTATGATCTACTTTTGAAAATTTTACCTGCATTATAAAAAAAATGTTATTGGCTTCAGAAATTATAAAAACTGTTGCTTGATATTTTTCAAGTCACTGTGATCTCCTTTTCAAAATTTAAATCGGAAACAATAATATTCAAATAAAATCCATCTCCTGTACATATGCTTCATCTATTTCCATGTAATTGCATGCGATCTAGGCGATCTAGGATCTCTTGTTAATGTGCTCGTGTTTGTTTCAGTTTTCAACCACAAGAAAGGTGAAAATGGATAATCCTCCTAAAAGATCTTTATCTGTAACATCAGATCCAAAACTTGACAGGGAATTCTTCAGCCCTCCTGATCCACGTGGAGAACAAAGCTTTTTGAGGGCAGTTCCAACCGTCGGATTGGGTATGTGTTCATAGTCTCCAAAAATTATTTACTATTTGGAGAAGTTTTCATTCTCATTTGTGTTGGTCATGTCCTCAAAAATCATTCAACCAAAATGTCAATCTCATTTATTGAGTGTAGGCCTGCATGGCGCTATACAATGTAACATACAAAAGGTAGTGTCAACAAGCAGCTAATTAGATAGAGAGCTATAGTGTCATTGAGTGTCAGATATCCTCAAGGTTTATATTTAAAAGTAAGAATTTATTTTGTAAAAGGCTTGTAGAAAGATGAATAAATGCAATTGGAAAGTACAAAAAAACAAACAAAAAAGGCTGTCAATTTATCATTTTACATGTATCAATATATTCTGGACCAATTTCTACCATGTCAATATTTAGATTAATGTAGGTCTGCTCATAATTAAAATTCATCTAATTTGATTAAATTTGTGTTACTTTGAACACTTTTAAGGTTACAGGGGACAAATATGTTAAAATCTTCAAAAGAGTTATTCCAGATATCAATAACTTTATAATACCTATTTATATAGCTAGTGTAACAAACCTTTCCTTATTATTCAGTAGAATAAAGAGCTAGTTATTGACTGTTGTGTTCAAAAAGGTAACCTTGACCCACTTTTAAAGTTTCAAAGGTCAAGGTTTGTAAAGTTGTTGTTTTCCAGAGTAATATCTGTAACTTATTGGCATGGTGTGAAGGTTAAGGGCTAATAAGTTTGCCCAAATAAATAACCATGATCTACTTTCTTGTCTCATAGCTATAGGTGTCAAATGTGTGTAAAAGCTCAAACAACTTTTTCTAATACATTGTATTCCTTTAGGCCTAGATTAGTATCAGCCTGTAGCTTGCAGAAATAACACATGAATTTGTTAGTTCCTTATGGCCTTGACCAACTTTGAAAGAAGATATGTCAGTTAGCCTGTAATGAACATAAACTTACTTAATGTAAAATTTGTTTGAATATAGTTTGGTTAGTTTGACCTTGGCCCCACCTTGAAGGTCACAAATATGAAATATGTTTATGAAATGCCTTAGTAAAAGGATACGGGCTGAGGCAGTGTTCTCCCTAGACATTTTTTGATGCGCTATGGCATCTGCTTTTTAACCCTTCCATCACAGCGCGACGCTGCCAACCATTTTCACGTAGCAAACCATGTATCGTGCGCGATATTACTTTGAGAAAGAAAAAACTCTAACCAAGAGTAATAATTGATGTAGTTAAATCTAAATGAATATTTCAACAGGTATTTGATATAAATACAAACTTCCTTAAATACCAAGGACTTATTTCAGCTATTCGAAATTTAAGAAAGTATAGACAGAAAGATAAGCTTATAGATGTAGCTAGAATATAGAAACATACTTAAAAGTCAAATTTGTGTTTAAACACGAAACTATATATTGTTAAGTCACCTGTCATTCCTCAATTTACACCCAACCACAATCATTATCGCACAACGTTCGTCCATCGTGTGCAAGCAATGATCGTCCACCTTTTTATCGTTCGTACATCGTGCCCACATGGTTTACACACTATGCGCATACCGTGCACATCGTGTAATATTGTGCGATCCCACAACTGTACATATATATTTTGTGTATCTAATATAATTTACAGAGCTATAATTAACAATTCTGTTGGTAACAATATGTCATACATTCTTTCAGTAACTAATTATTCTGATTTTCTGTTTCAGGCTTAGTTTTGGCACTAGGTGTAGTAGTCTACCAAGTAAAGATGTGGCCGAAAATGAAAGCTAAGGGATACGACTTCAATATTTATTTTTGGAATGCTAGGTTCGTTGCTTTTGCAACTTTTTATAGTCTTACTTTGACAACTATTTTCGCAGCAGACCTTTCTACAAAAGCTAATAGGAAGCGAAATAACATCACCGACGAGGATGTGCACCGTGCCATGTTTGGTGACCATACGCCACGAAAGCTTCCAACCCTGAAAATAAAGCCATATGAAGGAAACCCTATGGCTCTTTTCAAGACAAACATCCTAGAACAAGTTCTTCTAAAAAAGATTAATGCAAAAAGCCAAGTTGACTGAAACCTCTTATGCTTGCCACCTTCTGAGAGTTGCCAATATTTGTTTGGTAATATTCAAAGTAAAATGAATTCCAGCCAAGTTATAGTTCATTATATGTTGATGATGATGGCATCGAGTAAAGTTTGGTGTATACAAAACCTGTAAATATACATTAAATTTTGTATTTCGCTCCATCCAGCAGGCTTTTGCTATGTATCTCGAGTTTCGAGGCTTTTGTTATCACGATAATGATCTTGTAAGCACTGTTATCCAAATTGCAGATATTTAACTGTATGTATTTTCGGTTTAAATTAATAATGAATAGTGCCTCTATAGATGACAAAAGTTTAATTGGAAGACATGAATATAGCTTAGTGACTGATCTTTGGTGAAAAAACTGACGAAGCGCTAGGCTGACACTTGTCCTTGGAAGATTACAGAGGAGCGACACCCGACTGTTACAAAACTGGTCTATTTTACCATGACAATCCCATGCAGTTCTTTTGATGTACAACAAAGAATCATGTTTTGTATTCAAAGGATGTAGAGGGCGTAAATGAGCAAACCCCTAAAGTATTAAGGATGGTTCTTCGCATAAATGCACTTGTCTATATTATTGTACATAATAATTCTGCTGGTTATTGTCATCAATAGACATTGTGTATGTGTAGCATTTTTACTAGTTTTGAAAATGAGGTCGCGCTAAAAATTCAACAGTTGATTTAATGTTGGTGATATTCCAAGTTTTCAGAGCAGCCATTTTGAGGAAGAATTTTTGAGGAGTTGTCTTCTGAAATCAGAAAATATTGATAATTTTGTAGCTGTTTTCCATGGTTACATAAAAAGTAATAAAAGTAAAAGCCAGCAAAAGACACTAATACACCACTTCTCATTGATATGTGTTCAACAGTAACTTACAAAATATCATGAATGGTTTTCAAGTCATTTTCTAGACAAACTGATATGTTTGCAAACTTTCGTGAAAGTATCATGTGAAGTTTTCATGTACTGATCTTGAAACATTAATGATTCTTGTGCGGTTCCCTATTTATTGTCTTCTTGAAATTGTATGGAAGTGTAATTTGTTTTTAAACTGTTTTTAAAGTTGTCTGTTAATTAATAGGGTGATTGTAAAGAGAATGATTATTTTTCAAATTGTTTATTTTGAACTTTATATCTTATACATCATGTATAAAACATAGTATTTTGGTTTTTAATAAAAACATGGTCGAGTGGATTTATTGATACTGTACTTTGTTGGGGGGTTTTCATGATAAATTCTTGTTACCTATGAAGGAAGTTAAGTAAAGTTATTTAGACTCAAATAAAATCCTAACAAAACTGCTTTGCTCTAGGACTCGCATTTCTGTAGAAGTTGTTACAAGGCTTTACAACATCTACACCCTGCAATATTGAAAGACGATCATTTCTTGTTTGAAAAATAATAAATAGCACTTTACTCCAGCCAGCTACGTATACAGGCCAAACATTACGAGTTTAGACCTTGTGGATCAGTATTAAGTCTTTTTTCAACAAATTTAACCCACGTTTCCTTGACATTATTCTAAGTTTATTTATTTGAGTAAAAAAACTCTTAGCACAGCATGCTATAGTTCAGATTTTATGACTACCATGTATGACTCATAGTTTTGTAAAAAAAGTTTCCTTTTAACACAGTTTACCACTGTTATCTTAGCTCATTCAGCCTGAAAACCAGTATGCCTAGCTGTAGCTCCTGCTATATTTTTGGGCTGATTTGAAAACCTAAATGTCAGCTTGGCCTCTGACGGAGATCTTATACAAAAGCTATTCCCAAGTGTTCTTCTCATGGCCCAGACTTCTCATGGCCCAGACAGAGTGTTATTTTTGCAACCGGTTCACAATTGGATATGGCCACTTGTTCTCCAACCTGTGGCATTACCAATATAGAATTCTTCATTCAAGGTATCCAGTTGGCACATACATTTTAACTGCCAATCAGATGGGCATACACTGTGTGTGGGATGTTTAAATTACCTTGGTCTGTCATGGTCTGTCCATCCAGAAACATTTTTAGATAACCTGTCCTGAATGGCCAAGTGAGCATATGCCGTGGTGCAGCTTGTCTGGTGTAAATATAGCCAGAAGCATGCTAGGGTGAAGGGATGTAAATATTGTTCAAATGAATGACTCTGAACGTAATTCAAGGTAAAAGTGGTCAAATGTGTTCAAAACTTTAAACAACTTCTTTTAATCATCAAAAGGCCTAGGGTGATGATAAGAATCAACCATGACATTTGTTCAAATGAATGACCTTTTGACACCCATATTCAAGTTCACAGGGGGTCCAATGTGTTGAAAACCCTCAAATAACATCTTCTGATTAACCATAATCCAGAAGTGATGAAATTTGGCCAGTCATGTTCAGCAAGGATTATTAAACTTGTTCAAATCAATGATCATGACCCTCACACTTATTCGAGGTCTCGGGGGTCAGATATGTTGAAAACCTTTGCATGATTTCTTCTAAATTACCAAAGGGTCCAGGGTGATGATATTTTACCAGTAGCATGCTGGTATAAAGGGCTATCAAATATGTTAAAGTGAAAGACCTTGACCCATATTCAAGGTCACAGGTGAAATGCGTTAAAAACACTTAAAACACTGCTTTCAATTTTGTTAAAATGAATGACCTTCACCCATCCCATATTCGAGGCACAGGAGTCAAATGTGTTGAAAACTAAGTATTTGACTTCTTCTGAACAACCGAAAATTCCTAGGGTGATGATGTTTGGCCAGTACCATGCTGGTGAAGGGCCATCAAATATGGTAAAATGAAAGTCCTTGACCCATATTCAAGGTCACATAGGTGAAATGTGTTAAAAACACTTAAACCACTTATTGTGAACAGTGAACCAAAAGTCCTTAGGTGATTATATATGGCCAGTAATTACATGCTTGGATGAAGTGCTTTTAATTTTGTTTGCATGAATGACCTTCACCCATCCCATATTCAAGGTCACAGAAATCAAATGTGTTGAAAACAAGTTTTTGACTTCCGAACAACCAAAAATTCCTAGGGTGATGATGTTTGGCCAGTACCATGCTGGAATGAAGGGCCATCAAATATGGTAAAATGAAAGTCCTTGACCCATATTCAAGGTGAAATGCATTGAAAACACTTAAAAGAAATGACACATGCTTGAATGAATGACCTTCATCCATTTTTAAGGTCACATGAGTGAAATGTGCTGGAGTGATGCTAGTTGACTAGTAGAATGCTGGAATGAAGTGGTTTCAATTTTATTCAAATGAATAACTTTTACCCATGTCACATGGGTGAAATGTGTTGAAAACATTATAATGATTTCTTCTGAGCAACCGAAAGGCATAGGGTACCAAGGTAATGGTATTCGGGCAGTCACATGGTAGAATGAACATCTATTAAGTTTGTTCAAATGAATGATCTCCACCCATTTTAAGGCCACAGGGGTCAAATGTGTTAAAACACTTTTGGCAAGTAAGCATGATGGGTTGACTGCGGCTTGGACACACTTTCAAGTCCACAGGAGTCAAATGTAATGAAGACACACTTTCAAGTCCACAGGAATCAAATATAATGAAAACATTTAAATGTGTTCTTTTTAATAACCGAAGTCCTAGGGTGATGACATAGTTGGGCAGTAAAAAGAGTTTTTCTCGAATTAATGACTTTGACACCTAATTCAAGGCCACATAGGGGTCAGATGTGTTGATAACCTTTAAACAGCTTATTCTGTATAACAAAATGGCCTAGGGTGATTATTTTGCCATGTGTTCTATCATATTATTAAGCTTGTTGAAATGAATGACTTTCACTTATATTCTAAGGTCACTGGGAGTTGTAAAATGTCTTCAAAGAATGACCTTGAACCACTTCCATTGTGGCAAATATACTTCTAAACCAATTTGAATCGGTTTTTACAAAAGACACATCAGACGCAACACCAAGCATTGACAAGAAAGTTGATCAGTCAATACCACCACTGACAATAACAACAGAGGGAGTCGAAAAACTCTGAAAGAACATCAAACCATTTAAAGCCATTGGACCAGACAACTTACATGTACCAAACATTGTCCTGAAAAACTGCTCTAAACAACTAGCACCTGGGCTGAGATACATCTTCAGCAATCCATTAACTCTGGCACCCTACCTACCAATTGGTTGAATGCGAACATCACTCCTGTATTTAAGAAAGGGAATATTAACACACCAGAGAACTATCGACCTGTTTCCCTTACCTGCGTTACCTGCAAGCTGCTTGAGCATATTATCTGCAAACATATCCTGAAACACCTGGAAAAGAACAATATAATCACACCACTCCAGCATGGCTTCCGTTCAGGCTTCTTCTGTGAGACACAACTCTTAGCAACTATGAATGACTTGCTTCAACTCCATGACAAAGGCCAGCAGACAGACATTGTGATACTTGATTTCTCTAAGGCCTTTGACACGGTCCCGCACAAAAGGCTACTATCCAAACTAGAAAGTTATGGTATTGATGGTCCGATACTTGATTGGCTCAACATGTTCCTCACAAAACGATCTATGCGAGTCCTGGTAGATGGAGAAAATTCTGACTCTGTGGGTGTAGCTTCGGGAGTACCTCAGGGCACAGTGCTAGGACCGTTGCTGTTCCTGTGTCATATCAATGACCTACCCGAAACTGTTAAATCTCAAGTCAGATTATTCGCCGACGATTGTCTGCTATATAGGAAAGTCCAAACACAACAGGACCACCAACAACTACAAAACGACCTTGTATCATTGGTAAAATGGGCCACAAAATGGGGTATGAGATTCAACGCTAAGAAGTGTTACGTGATGAGCGTCAACAGTAAATCATCTCATTTCTACAAACTAGATAATCATATCCTGCAACAGGTACAACAAAATCCGTACCTCGGTGTTATAATCTCAGATGATCTGAGATGGGGCGTCCACATCGCTAAAACCGTAAAGAAGGCAAACTCCACTCTAGGCTTCTTGCAACGAAACCTCCGTCACTGTCCGAAGGATTGCAGGAAACAAGCATATATAGGACTTGTCCGGTCACTGTTAGAATACGCAGCTATAGTATGGGACCCCTATTTAATCAAAGACAGTAATGCTCTAGAGCGCGTCCAGAGACAAGCAGTGCGTTTCATCAGAGGGGACTATACCAGCAGAGAGGAAGGTAGTATAAGGAGACTTATGAACGATCTAAAACTACCAACACTTGAAAATAGACGTCATCACAGCAGACTCAGTTTTCTCTACAAGGTGGCCGGGGAGTTGGTACCAGCTATCCTGCAAGACTCTGTATTAGTCAAGGAGAGACCAAAACGACAAATAAAATCAAAACAATTTAGTGACTACAATACAACAAACATTGTAGATAAATTCGTACAAAACAACAGCCGGTGCTTCAAAATTCCACCTAGCAAATCCGAGCAATATAAACAGTCATTCTTTGTAAGAACAATTTCCGATTGGAATAGACTNATTCCAGGTGATCTGTCAAGGCCCCTCGGTCACTTGATTGTTATTTCTCGGATTATGTCCTGCACAGATAGTTCTCAAATATGTAGGCTCCCCTTGGTGCATGTAACAAGTCTGCCCCCTTGTAGGCAGCCATCTTGTTTTTGCTATTTCTTAAAAAATACAGGTGGAATCTTTCTCACATTTCAGAAGTAGCTTGATCCATAGATATGGATGTTCAATTTTGAGATGGATTGGAAGAACAAGATAGCTCTGCTGCCAGGTGGCCATATTGGATTATGACAGTTCAAGTTTGTTATTGCTATTGCTATACAGGAGAGATCCTTCTCAAATTTGACAAGTTGGTTCATCAGGTCCCAAGTTGTTAATGTTTAATTTTGAGATTGATTGGAAGAACAAGATAGCTTCCAGGTGGCCATCTTGGATTGCGACAGTTAAAGCTTTTATCAATATTTCTAAAAAGTATTAATTCACAGATTTGAAATTACACATTCACAATAGTTTCTTGTTGAATTAAATTATGCAAGTTAAATTATGGGATTGAAAGATTGTTGCCATTTGGCCATCTTGAGAAATTGTAAGTTTTAAGGCTGTTATTGCTGTTACCAATGCTGGTAAGACCTTCATCGTTTCATTTCAAGCTTGATTGGGGGAAAAGATGGCTGCCAGGAATAATGATTTTGTTTTGGCACATGACTTTTTTTTGTCAAGAAGTCAAAAGATTGCTTTAATTTTGAAAGGATAATGTCAAACTTGGCTGTATCAAGTTTTTGTATCAAAAGCAACCACATGATGCATCACAGTTGACACGACTTTACTATTGATCAAACAGATAAGGGAAAAGAACAGAAAAGACCCAAGTAACATAAGAAGTAATGAAGATCTTACAACAGTGGGCATTTATACCCTTTCAGGTATCTTGTCTGTAGTTAGGACAACAAAAACAGGTGAGCAGTACAGGCCCAATCAGCCTCTTTATTTCATTGCACAAACTGCAAAGTGAATTATAGTATTAACATTACAAAAATAAAAAGCTTGAAAGAAACTTAATAAATTAAAATAAATAACAATTTAACAATTACATTATACAGAAATAAATAAACATAGAATGTGCTACACAGACTCCACAAACACACTGATACACTCACCAAGTCAATATAAACAAACCATTTAGCCTATTGGGGGATAGTCCCAAATCATGAGATGCTTAAAAAAAGTAGACTTAAAATAGAGACTTAATAATTCTAACCAATTATATTTAGCAGTTGCAAGCATTTAACTACGATACAAGTAGTCTGAAATAACCAATCTCTTAAAAAAACCATTTGGGATGTGGCAAAGACGGTGCATACCTGCCCCATTAAAAATTTAAGGAGGATACATGTTCCTGTGTTCAGCAAACTTTACTTGCACATTATTTTAACACTCCAGTCCTGTACATTAGAAACAGTGGATATAAATTCATTATTAGCTCACCTTGCCCGATGGCGCAGCGTACATTGTCCCTCAACTTTTTCCTTTAAAACGCTACTAGTCTTTAACGGCTCAGAGGATTTTGACCAAATTTGGTCTGGAGCATCATTGGCCATAGGGTTCTCAGTTTTATATAATCGGAGAAAATTTAATTTTGTATAAAAAAAATATTTACAATCAACGCACCCCCACCCCCACCCCCCTTAGGGCAGAGGGACGGGCCAAATAGGGGGGCAATATCTTCTTCATCTCAACCAATTGAAGGATTTTGACAAAATTTGTTCTTGAGCATCTTTGGACAAAGGGGCCTCAAGACGGGGCCTAATAGGGAAATTAGAGGACATTTTTCTCCTACTCTACAGGAGAAGGGATTTAAACCATATGCAGTCTGAAGCATGTATAGGGACAAAAGAATGAATTTTGTATAAACTGAGTTGTGTTGGTCCCCTTCTTTGGGGCAAAATGGGTGGGGGCCATTAGGGGAAATAGAGGAAAACATTAAAGTTCCTTCTCCTTTTGTACCGATGAAGGGATTTAAACCAAATGTGGTCTGAAGCATGCTTAGGGTAAAAAAACTCAATTTGTAGAATTTGTATAAATTGAGGCTG